>NC_141341.1:14515000-14647500 GCF_037954235.1 Aulostomus chinensis
TCTCTCACCCAGACCACAGCGTAACATCACAACGGCTTAAATGGTTGATGGTGTATGTTTGTCTAATGGCAACATATCTAGTGTGTGTGTGTGTGTGTGTGTGTGTGTGTGTGTGTGTGTTACCAGTACACATCCTCGTTGGAGCTTTTAAACGAAAGAACAGAGCTTTAAATGTGTGTGTGTGTGTGTGTGTGTGTGTGTGCGCGCGCGTGTAGATGTGTTATTGTCTGAGCTGATAGCTGATTATGACATTAAATGTTTATGAGCATTGATCAGCAAGAGCCCCAAAGTGAGAGCCATTTCATATCCTCACTGGCCACTGCTTAACGGCAAACTGATGGATGCACAATGATCTCCAATACGACGCAACAGGGAGACCTGCACATGCTGCATATAAAGGCATGCACACATAAGCAGATAAGCAGGCGCGCGCACACACACACACACACACACACACACACACACACACACACACACACACACACACACACACACACACGGTCTCATAACTCATGCAAGCATGCATTTGTTCGTGCTCCTAGCAATGATTCAACAAATTAACTCGTTTGAATACATTTATAAAATATCTCTTGCTCTGCAAGAATGTGATCTTGATGAAGAATAATATTTTGGTTGTCGTCTTCAGTTACATGACAGACTGTTTTTGGCTTTAAGTGTTCGGTTGCCTGTTTCCTTTGCTGGTTCTTCTTTTCTTATACTTGATTGGACTAACTTTGATGCCAGAATGGCTGACATTGTTACTTAAAAATAAAAGCTTCTGTTATGCTTCGTCTAAATAAAACTCCTGAAACTTAAAATACATTTTTGAGTGACCCTGCAAATATTTTTTGCTGGAATTTTCTTTTCAATGTTCCTCCTTTTTATGCATGAATATCAGCATTATGCCACTGCTGTAAAGTACAGAACAGCTACAAATACACTCATTTACATATTCAGTATGAACCAATGGGCGGATTTAAGTGCCAAAGCCAAGGAAATAGATCAACTCAACATCGCATTCATTTTAATATTTGCAATGGACACTCTTTGAAGGATTCTGAGTGGATGCTTTACATTATGAAATGTACACATTTAAAGTTATAATTTGCTATTTCATATCATTGAAATTTTCCATTCTTCAATCCAGTATCTGATCTTACCTATATATCAAGTAAAAGAAAAACAAGTACTGTTTGTCTTAGTTTTGAAAATTCTTTCAAACCTCCAGACACAATAATAAAAAGACAGAACCAAGAAAAAGGATGTCATTCCTTTCAATCCATTTCATTTTGTTTCTATAGTGCTTGTACAAAGCTATCAACAAAGTGTTTGTTACTATGACACTTAACACACATTTTAAAAAATAAGACAGAAATGACCTCTGCACCTCTGTTGAATGCTATCAATGCACTACAAACGCAGCCTGGACATTAGGGATGATGCATTGTTGTCGGCTAACAAGTTAGCATTGCCACGGGGTTCCCTGATCAAAAGCCTATGTGAAGTTTACATTGGGTTTAGGATCATTTACAAAAATAAATTTGTTGGCAGGCAACAGTTTATTAAATCAACATACATGGCTTACCAGAATAATCTTTACAAATAATCTTTACAAATGAACACATGAGGCTTTTTGAAGCGTAAATGCAAATATGGGAAGCCAAGCTAGCATGAAGGAGCCACACTACAGCCATGTGACTTTGAACCACTGACCTGATTACACAAATAAAAAACAACCCACATTCATAAAAAAAAACATTTAATTGAAACTGCTAGCTCAGCAATGCAAACCAACTTCCAGGATTTAGCACTACTTCCTACAACACTCTGTAACACTGAACAATGGCCTGAAGCTCAAGAGCAGACTTTCTCCTTATACCACTGTTATCTAGCTTGGTTATATTGATAGCAGCACTTCTCTCTCACACTGTGCCTTCAGCCCAGCAGTAAGACTAACATGTTGGCATGGTACCATTCTGCATAATGTCAACATTTATCAGACAAAGGTGTGTTTAATGTACACATTTCAGACAAGAGCAAAGCGTGATGATGTCATGTCCATATTTGGAGAGATGTTGGTGGTAGTGGGTCTAAAATGTGTTATTTGTGCTTAACTTAATAAGGTGGTAACCAAACATTGACATGTCATATAACATGACCTTTCAGGAGTGAATTTGATTTCAAAAGGTTGTGTCATCACAATTGATACACATATCTTTAAAAAAAAAAAAATTTTAGTACACATACCTGTTTGTGAAATCTACATTTCCAACCAGTTGGCATCTAAATAGTGTAATTTGGCTAAGTTCTGATGATTCAAAAAAACATCACTATAGAGGGGCAGCTCAGCCAAAGAGGGGAAATGGATGGTTGACCTTGAGCATGTCCTTCCCAGATACAGAGGCATTGGCACAGTGATAAAAAAGATGTGCAGCAGCAGAGCGTGGATTGGGATTTGCAGACATGCAGTCATAGCTGGTGCACGTCATTAGCAGAATGACGAGCAAGGTTTGCTACCAAGTTGGCCAGCTTATTTATGATGCGAGCTTTTCCATCTGAGTTATAGTGTGAATATAAAGTGCAAATGGCAGGTATGACAAATGCAGAAACTCAAGGAGGAAGTCTATGCCAGGTTTATAAGAGGAGATCCAAAAGTGCTGCGTGTTTACCCTGGAAAGGCTCGTAGTTCTGACAGCGGGTCCAGGAAACATCCCACACACTCTGCAACAGCAGGCAACAGATGGAAAAGGCAATGTGGAATTACAAAATATACTTGCAGACATACTGAGTGTCACATGGGAATAGCATCACAGACCCAAATCTTCATTAAGACAGTTACTCATTGATATTATTAACAACATGAAAAACTGAAACAGTTGTGCTTGGCTCGAAGTGGAGAGCTCTTGAGACAGGACGGCGCAAATGTTCATTAATCTAATCATCTAAATAACAAATCATGAAATAATTTGGAAGCGACGTTCACTTTATCAGGCGACGGGATCTTTGTATTTGGTGAAGAAAAACCTTACTGAAACGATTTCGATGACAGATTCTTCGACTTACTCGAAAACTCAAAAGCACTCAACACTGCTCACCCTGTTGCACCCCCTGATTCGAATATGCAATCAAACCTTTCTTTGACTTAAAAGATTGGGAAATAAATAATTAAGTCAATCCAATTGCTTAATTAATTATTTCATTAATCATGTGCTCACAAATTCCCTTCCCCTCCATTCGTCATGCAGCTCAACGGCTTCATTACGGATCAATGAGGAGACGTCCCCATCATGAGTCGCACCGTCATTGTCCAGATTAATCAAGATGTTGCCTGCATGTGGAATTGGCTGTTGAGTTATCACCATGGCAACCAAACTGTGACACCAGAAGCAATCTTGAGAGATGACGGTGTGACTCTGGGCACAAATGGATTCCCAAAACATTTTAGAAAGCCAGTTCAAGTATTGCATTGATGCTCTGAAATTATTCATTCCAAACAAGTACATTTACCATGTAAAAACAGCTCAGGCATTGTCGAGGGGTGTTTCCACCAACTCTTATTTATTTATGTACATCCATCCATCCATTTTCTATACCGCTTATCTGTTAAGGGTCGTGGGGGGGTGGGGGGTGGAGCCTATTCCAGCTGACACTGGGTGAAAGGCGGAGTTCACCCTGGACGGGTTGCCAGTCCATCACAGGGCAGTCAGGAGCAATTAGGGGTTCAGTATCTTGCTCAAGGATACTTGGACATGGTCACGGGGGGAAGTGAGGATCGAACCAGTGACTCTTGCTAGATGGCCACTCTACCTTGGAGCACTACCACCCGTATTTATGTAAATGGCTTAATTTGATGTGCCACAACCAAGCAATATAGTACTAAGTGTTTGAGGTCATTTCCTGTGTATTCTGTGGTCTTAGATTTGAAGAAGTGAAAACAAGCTAGTGGGCAGCATGGCTCGGAGGTAGCGTGGCCGTCTAGCAACCGAAGGGTTGCTGATTTGATCCTCACTTCCCTCGGTGACCACGTCAAAGTATCCTTGAGAAAGATACTGAACCCCTAATTGCTACTGATGGCCTTCGGACAAACTGGCTACCCGTCCAGGGTGATCCCCACCTCTTGCCCAGTGTCAGCTGGGATAGGCTCCAGCCCCTCTGCCCTGCGCGACCCTTAACGGTTAAGCGGTATAAAAAATTAATGGATGAATAGAAACCAAGCTAGCTGCCCAGCTAGCTGTCATGAAAGCAGTTTGACAAATTGCTTGTAGTAACAGCTGTTATGCCCTAAATCAAACAAATACCGCTCAGCTAACACTTACATTTCTGGTCAAAATATTAATAGCTAGCTTTGTTATCACATAGCATCTGTGCCCCTTCTGCTAAATGCTTCAGCTGCCATTTTGGACTGCCATGTACGTTGATCCCACTTGGACAAAAGAGTTGGAAATGTCACGACCCAGCTAACAGCTAACCTAGCATATTATGTTCTAGTTGGAATTTAGCTATGAAATTAACATGCTGTTGATTGTAATTGTCTATTGTAAATGCTACTACTACTACTACAACTACTACAATGACATCTACTACTAATAATGATAATAACAATAGTAATAATAATTATAATAATGTTATCACTGTCCAAGATGGTGGCCCTGAAGCAGATGGAGTAGCAATGAAAATCAGGCAGTAACAAGCTAATTCTGCCCTGTCAGTAGCTGGGCCAACACATCAGTATCAGCAGCACCAAAGACCTGGTTTAGAGAAAAAATGGCTTATGAAGACGACGAGGCTTCTCTGACACACAATTAATAATATTAATAATAATAGTTAGCTGATGACTATTCAACTTGCAACGTCATCAGAGGAAGTTGGCATTCATCCCTTTTTGATTCTGAAGGTAGCTGCTGGAATGAATATGTGTAGACGTTCATGTGGACATTTGTGTGTTTTCCTTTGCCAGTGTGTATGTGTGTGTGTATGTGTGTGTGTGTGTGTATGTGTGTGTGTGCACGCGCGTGTGTGTTGCTTGAATACAAACAGGGGCATCGAGACAAGAAGAGACAAGAGAGGGAGGAGGGAGATCTTAAGTCTAAATTCCTCGTTTATTTGTTTGATTAATTTGCGAGACGGCATGCTGTAACCTCGTTCTGTCACACGACTCCTTCACTGGGGTTTATTTTAGCAGGGCGGTAAGTGGCCCCATAATGTCACTGTAATACTGGGTCAGGCTTCTTCGAATGGAGGGATGGGACTAGGAGGGAAGGAGAGAGAGAATAAGAGAGCAAGGGATGAGAATGTGTGAGATGGGAGGGAAGAGGAAAACATCCCTCGTTCATCTTCCAAAAGTTAAAATAACACCTGGCCTGACTGGATTCACGGTGGGTGTGCTGGAAGGATCTCCACATCAGCCTAACAGGAACTGTCAGTAAAGACACACACACTCTCAGAGAGAGAGAGAAGCCCGTGTTTGAGCCAGATCTTAAAGGGAAGAAATCATATAAAGTGCTGCCACACATGTGAAGGGTCCTGAACCTGCAAGGCTTCATCTGTCACCATCCTCAGGGGTTAAAACCTCTAAGCGAGAATGCAAATGCTTGAAATCGGACAATTTCACAGGGGTGTGTGTGCATGCATATATTTTAGTGAGTGTGTACATCTGAGCTAGCCATGACAGCATTCGCAAGTGAGGTAGACGGCGGAGTTTAGAGGGATAGAGGGGGAGACATCTTGCATATTCAATGCTCTGTCGCCTGGCTGTCATCGGCCAACTGAGCAGTGAGGAGATAGGGAACTAGTCAAATTACCGGCCGTGCTCGATTCTGTCTCCTGCACTGACAAGTCTGTCAGAGATGGGATTTAATCTCTTAATAACGAACAGAGCCTGGGATGTTTTTTTTTTTTCACTCCCATCTCTCTCACTCTTTTTCTTTTAACCACCATCTGATCACATCTGGTCATCTCCAAAAGAGAAATATCCATGTCTGAATATCTTATATTCCCCACTTTCTCTCTCTATCTCCCTGTCCCTCCATCTCTCCATCTCTAATACAAGCTGTCGTGCTAGATCATGATTGATCAGGGCCTCAGTGGGCAAAGCCAGCACTCCCTCTCCCATTGCGCTGCGGAAATGAATGTGGATCAGATGCGCTCCGCCTATGAAGTTGGAGGCTGAGTTATTGGTGACACGAGAGAGGAAAAGAAGGAGAAATGAAAATGAGGAGGAGGCAAAGGAAACGAGATGAACATCTAATCTGGGATGTATCCGCTGTTGGAAGTTTTGTGATTTCTTGGAGGACTTGCAGAACACTTGATTTCATATGACATATTTGCCAGGATGAAAAAACATCAGTAGCTTCCCACTGAGTCCCACCTTCAAGTTAAAACAAACTAGAAAGCACTTTAAACTTATGAAAGCATCATTATCGTTAAAAAGGGGCTCTCACCACAACTGACTGTTGTTGGTTATGACGCGCACACTCACTGAAGACGAGCATATTCAGTAGCAGCATTTACACCTTTATTGACCATCTCAATGTAAAGCCACCATAAGAAGATTCACAAAAACTTTTTTTTTTTTTAAAGTGCAAAATTAGGTGCATGCATGCTGAGGTATATTTCAGTTTCCTCATCGGTCAACACGTAGCTGTTGTTGTTGTTGTTACCGGCCACGTTGTCAGGCGTTGTGGCGAAACCAAAAAGATGAGAGGGCTCACGTGAGTTCAGTGTTCACGACGAGAGAACTTGTCCAGCAAACGTGTTTGTATCCAACTTCAATGTGGAGAGTCGAATAGAGAAAACAGGAAATCAGCTATTCTTTGTAAATTCCCCCGCCCATGGATCCGTCCAATTATGCTAATAAACAAGTTGATATCAATTACCTCTGTGACATGAACTCAGCTTGTGATGGTCTCCTCATCCCAGAGCTTGAACATGAACGTCCCACACCTCTCACCCTGAGGGGCTGCAGTGTGGACCCCAAACCCCTCCCCATCCCACATGGCAGTCACAATAGCGACAGTTGTACCTGGTGATTAATGCCCCAGGAAATGAAAGTGTTGCCAGGAACGATGTGGGAACATTGCAACTTCCTGAGTTCCGTGGGGGCCGGAATGCTTTGGTGTCCGACATCGAGCCTTTAGCTAATTGGCTAAATCAGCTCGCTGGGGCTTAATTAGAAGCAGCTCACAGACACACCCGTGTCTAGGGGCTCTTTAATTACCCTCAGGTTCGTTAGGAGAGAGGGGCCTCAAGCTTTAATTAACTGGCTCTGTGCATTTACAGGGTGTGTGTGTTTGTTTTGTGTGTGCGCATGCATGTGTGTTTTTGTGAGGCATGTATGGAAGTGATTTTGTCACCCATATAATATACAAACGAGGACCTGCAGGGTATGCTAATACCTTGTTAAACTGCCCTGCAAACAGGAGGGCGCTGGGTAAGACATGTGGACTAATATTTGGAGAAAGAGAAGTGAAAGAAAGAGCTGATAACTGGTTTAGAGAATTGTGATAGAGATGTCCGCTGTAAGTGAGTGGCAGCTTAGTGGAAGAGTAGAAATGGGATGGGGAGTGAAGGAGTGTAACAGAGTGTGTGAGAGGGAGTGATGAAGATGGAAGGAGAGCAATGGTGCCAGTCCTGTGTAACGGAGGAGTTTGTTATCTGTCCTTTCATGGTGGTTGTCAGGCGGAGAGGCCAAAACGCCTTCATGTTGCCTCACTGTGTACAAACAGCAGCAATTAGAGACGGTGATGGAATGAACACACACTTACGCTGTAGCGTGCAACACTTTACACACAGACAGCTGCTAAATACTCTGCTAAATACCCCTTTAGCTGATAAAATCCACACATCGGCATTTTGCACCTAAAAGGCCACGAGTGGCTTTTACAGCAGGTTTGAATAATCTGAAGTGATCCAAACGATAACCAGTTTTAAATGTCCATACATTTGAACAGTATCTTGAAAATAAAGGTGAGTTAAGTAAGTTAGTCAAACCAAGTTTGTAATTGGTGTCCAAAAGTATAAAGTTTACACATGGCTGTTTTGTCAGTTATCCGCATTAATGTCTATATAAGAGCTATCCACGGATAGAGAACAACATAAAATGTCCTGATCTTGCTGAATGCTCATATTCAGCCAATTTAAAGATTTTTTTCAACACTAGAAAAGTTCTTGAAAATCTGCAAAAGCTGTTAGAATCGACAGTGAAAAAAGTCTTCAGGAACTGTTGGGGTGTACAGAGAATCTTGTGAAGATCCACGCGGGCTGGATCCTTTGCTTGGACTGATTACGACCCAACAGTTCCATGTAACTCGACATGTGAACTCGTGTTTTCGACAAGCCTGTGCACGGCTGAACGCAAACAAAAGCATGGAGGCCGACAACCAGATGGTGTGTGTCTGAGCTGAGAATCAGGTCATGATTACCTCGTTCAGCCAACAGTGTTGAAATAGAAGCTAGAGGCTTGATTTATGTGCATGTAACACTTCATATTTAAGTAGTGCACATTTGGCTAACCACCAATGCTTCCTTTCCACAGACATTTCTTTTCTTCACTCTGGTAAACTTTAGGCTAACGTTCATCCTTCGAGTGCTTCTCTCAGTCTTGGTTCCTAAAGGTTAACACGTTGATGACACAATCAAGATACTACACATTTTTAACACGAGTAAGAAGTAACGCCTCTACCCAAAGTTTGTCCCCTTGTGTATTATTGTGTGCATCATAGTCACCTGTGTGCTAACATACTGGTCTGGGCTGTTACAAGGTTAACTAGCATAACATTAGTTAGTATAACATTTTCAGCCAGATTTATCTGATAGTGTAACAAGCTAATGCTAACAGCCGCTAAATAATTCCTGGGATGCCCTGGTGCTCCTGCTGGTCATCTTCTTCCTCAACAGAACGAAGGCACCACAGTTGTATTCTTGCTACTTTTTGGAACTATTTGGAAAGATGGTTTTGCCTAAACTTGAGTCAGGACGTGTTGTATTTTTAGCAGGCTGGTGCGCATGCATTTTAATGAGATTTGAGGTTTAATCTGAACCAGAGTAATTGGAGTTTTAAGGAACGCAAAATGATCTACTGTTGTTAATCCAAACATTGACAAAAAAGTAAATAACACCTGCACAATAAGTAATCTGGCTGGTGATGCATAATGTGTAATTTGGATTTTGTTCAGAAAATATCAATGATTGTGAATGAATTTCATTTACAGTCATATTGTTTTCTCTTTTTTTATGTCGTTTTCCCAACGTTTTGATGATTTTGACAAATGCTTCCCCAGCTTTTTTTTTTTTTATCTTAATGCCAACAACACCCTTGTGCATGAGATTTACATGTCTTCCTTTGCTCTTCAAAAAGTGCTGTCTACGTGAAACCAGCTCCGTATGGATTCATTGATTGGCGAGATGACTGGAAGCTGCCGGGCTTGAAGTGTTGAGATGGCTCAGTCGATTTGTCCTTGTCTGACAGAGAGGATAGTGATGATCACGCTATCAAAACAGAGAGTCTGTGTTATGGACTGCAGCAACATAGTGATGAGGAGGAGGAGGAGGAAGAGAAGACTGGTCATGGTGCTAGAGGTCACAGTGATTGTGAGAAGACGAATGATGGTGATAATGAATATCACCTCCACCAAGGAGGTCATGTGTCAGTGGTGTCCGTCTGTCTGTGGAACAAAGCAAAAGCAATGAGGGAGTAATATGGGCCCAACATGAACCAATTCAATTTTGGATTAGTCACAGCGCCACCTGGAGGACACAGGGGATGTTACAGTATTTGTTTTTACACTTTGATGTAGTCCTGCTCAGATATGGTCTGAAAGATCTGAAGAACTTGGTGATGGGTTGCTGTGAGGGTGAACCTTTATCGAACAGTGTCACCTTGATGGGATGGCCAATTTTATAATTTGAAGTCACGGTTATATCGCCACCTGGTGGTTACAGGAATAAGCCTGATGTAACAAACATCAGGATGTGACTCTGGGTTATATTCATGTGATGTACGACAACAATATACAGTGTGTGTTCCCTAGAGCCACTTTGTGAGAGCAGGATGTGATATTTGCACTGCTGAGCCTGCACGCAGACCCCTACACAAGGTACAGAGTACAGCTCAAATGTGCACGGTTGCTAGGCGACTAAAATGCCCAGCAGAAAGTTTTCTCTTTTTTTTCACCGGTAGAAGAGTGAAAGAAGAGAATCAAATGCATATGAATTTATCTGACTGTCAGTCAGATGAAAGAAGATGAAGTGTGTGTGGGTTCGTGAAATCCTTAGAGCAGCACAAGAGTTGAGAGCGTTGCAGCTTGCTTGTTCCAGTCACTTTCAGGTTTATGTCAGGCTGAACCATGCTGAACCCTGCCGGCAGCATCTTTTCCTCCATGGCTATCGCTGCGATCGCCAATTCCCTCCTGCCTGTAACCATGGCAGAAGTTGATTCAGCCGATGCCTGAGGAGGGTGTTCTGATTGACCCCTCGATGGTGCTCCTGATAAAGCTGATAACAGGTCAATAATGAGGTGGTGATGAAGATTATGATGATGAAGTTGACCTACATACAACCTAAGTGATGAGCGCTAACCGTGAATTCTTGACCTAGAACCCAAATTACTCTGCACAGAGTTAATAACAGCATTTATATGGATGCTGTGTGGTCTAACACACTCACTATACACACACACGGCACTGCTGCACCCTGTGACAGTCGTCCCTCTCCTGCCGACTGTAGAGAACGCACCTTCAGCCATTCATCAGTGTCACCCTGTCGCCGTCGGTTACAGCCCGGGGCCCGTCGCGTCTTCATTACGGTCCGAATAAATCTGAAAAAAACACAGATGATTTATTAGCTTCCAATGGCGTCATGCTGGTTAGCATGGTCTGACGCCACTCGAGCCTAGAGAGACAGTTCTCAGACATGAGCAGCAGAAATCACATGTGACAGGGAGACGTTGGCGTGATGATATCAGTCTGTGATCACAAGTTCTGCCTGATGAGAAGAGGAGGGCTTCCTGTCTCACTCCAGCAGCTTTTATTTGCTGCATTTTGTCTGCGAGTGTATCTGATATTTGTCAATCAAGCTCTGGTTGAGGGAGCCATCTTGCTTTTTAATGTTTGTCAAAAAGTGTTCCTGTCGTTTTGATGCTTGGGGCAACAAGATGTGGACTGATAACTTTGTCTTGAAATTGGATAAGGAAGCCATTGCCTTTCTTTCAATTTACCATCATCTGTTCATGGAATCTGGTGATGTCATTAATCGAAGTCTTAATATCAGCTGTTTTTCACGAGTAATGAATTTGTGTATGTGGTGATTCTTCCTACTCCAAATCCTCACAGGCATTTGAACAATTTACAAACTAACTAGCAAATTAGCTCAATCACATAGTGTCATCATGTGACCCACACGTTAATGCCAATTACACCTGTTCGCACTGCTGAAAAAAGTGGGGTGTTAGCAGGTTTTTGGCCACCCTTCAGAGTTTTGAGAATTTGAGAGTTAAATTAGAGAGTTTTGAGAATTTAATTTTCCTACATTGTACTTGCAACCTCCACATGTAAATACAAATATCTGTACTTTTATACTCCAAACTGAGACTATTAGTTTTGGTACATTTGAGCTGAATTACTGATTTTTTTCCCTCCCACACTGATTTCAGCTTAAGTGGACGAGTTTTGTGTACTTTGAGTTTTGCTGTTGCAGTGATACGATGTGACGATGTGGTTAGTTGACTTTGCACAAAAAGCAGGTAAAATTGTCCTTCAACTATTTTTTTTTTTAATTTTTTTACTTTTGTCAGTTGTACTTGAGTACAAAATTTAAATTATCACTTCCAGTATTTCACACTGTAATTTTACTTCAGTGAAGAATGTTTGCAGTTTTTTTTATAACCACGTCAGGTTGTAGAATTCACATCATCATTCACGTCCATTTGTCTGCGGCTCGTCACGCAACTCGTGTTTGATTTTGCAAAGTTACCTCACCTTTATCTACAGGGCCAAAATGCTTCATAAATGCTCAACAACAAGAAAGTAATCATTGAGGCTCACGAGTGTTGTTGATTGGAACACTGCTCCATTTTAAATGTAAAAAGGGAAATATTAGGTTTCTATAATAAAGAGGTTGTTGACAAAACTAACAGCAAAATGCCAAACTACTCTGAACTACTTTAGCATTATAATTCAAAGTTTTATTTCCCTGCTGAGAACTGTGGACTCTTTCTACTCTAATCTACGCTAATCTAAGGCCCCTCCCGGGTCGCTGTAACGTTCCGCTGTTGGTTACAAAAACGCTGTAGCTGTTACCGTGACTAAATGCTCAGACGCCTGTTTCTCCCGGCTGGGTTTGGTTGTCAACATGGCGGTAGGGCTGCTCTGACTGCAGCGTTGTTCTTGATCGGATTGGACGTGCGCGTAATACATGTAGTTTGAACTAGAGCTGCAACAGTAAATCAAGTGATTGATTCATCATTCTACTGAGAGTTAACGTATTCGATTTTTCAAAACAAAAAAATGGCAAAAACATTTGCTGGTTTGGGATTTTAAAGTAAAAGATTTTACCACTTATTTTCTTTTATGGTTCTTCTTCTCTTTCTTGTCATTTATGACAGAAAATGAGAGTCTGTGAGTTGTTGGATAAAAGAATAAAACACTGGGCTCTTGGAAATGAAATAAACGTATTTCAAAATTTCTTGACATTTTATACATTAAACAATTCATGGCTTAACCATGAAAATAATCATCGGGTTAATCAGTGATGAAAATAGTGGTAAGTTTATGGTCTGAACCAGACGAGCTGGGAGCCGTGGGTGCAGTTGTGATAGACGGAATTTAAACATTGCATTTCCAACGCACACAGCAGTGACACAACGCTAATTGATATTGATGGAGTTGGAGCTGAAAGTAGGCCATTTTCTCTTTAAATGTGTGTGCAAATGTTTTTCTCCTTAACTCACATTTCATTTGTTTTATTCCACCACAAATTTTAAGTGAAAAAAATTTCACCTTCTCTTTTCTTCAGTCTGTTACTGTTGTTTCTGTCTGTCTAAAAGACAAAAGGTTAGCATTTCCGCTGATATTTGTGTCGTCCCCAGCAGAGCTTCTAACCCTGGATCAGTCCCAGAATGGCCATTTCATCTGAGGACAGTCCAGATGACAGAGCTCCAACTGACTCCAGGCCAGTTCAGCAGAGAGAAGCACAGCTGAGACCTGCAGGTGTCACATTGTCCTGGTTGTCACTAACCCAATTACACCTGGATCACTGGGGACGCCCTCGCCTCAAAACAACAACGCACGCGCGCACACGCACACACACACACACACACACACACACACACACACACACACACACAAATCTTTCATGTGCAATGTAGGACGAAGACATGAAACAAACATAAAAATGGAGAAAAATAGATATCCAAGAAATTAATGTCTAAGTGACGGTTACATAAAGATTGAAACTATAAATAGAGGCAATGTTGAGACAGGAACAGTGGATTCTAAGTTCTTCCTCGCTCTCCTTTTCTTTACTGCTCTTTCTCTTTGCAGCTCTCAAATCCAATTGCTCTTTTTCCTTCAGCTTCAGCCGATCCTCCACTCTCTGTTCTAATGGTGTGTGTGAATGTGTGTGTGTGTGTGTGTATACATCTCCAGGAGTGTGTGAGTGTGAGCATCCAACTACACGCTTGTACCATGGATGTATATTTTTGTGCCCAGAGAAGTGTGTGTGTATGTGTGTGTATACATCTCCAGGAGTGTGTGAGTGTGTGTGTGTGTATACATCTCCAGGAATGTGCGTGTGTGAGCATCCAACTACACGCTTGTACCATGAATGTATGTTTTTGTGCCCAGAGAAGTGTGTGTGTGTGTGTGTGTGTGTGTGTGTGTGTGTGTGTGTGTGTGCGTGCGTCCTAATGGTGTTTAATGCCCAGACTAATGGTTTCAGCAGGGAATCCTTGTGTGGAGCTTGAGTCCAGGCCTGGGCTGATCGCTGGCAGGGCCATCCCTCATCTTGATACCGCATGGAGGTGAGAGCCAGGGGAACACACACACACACACTCATGCACATCCACATTCACACACACACACACACACACACACACACACACACACACATACACACACACACACACACTGTCTCTGCTCCTCACTAGCTTTCTTGCTCACTCACTGATTCTCTTCCTGTGTTTCCAATCGACTCTTCTCTGTATATGTCTCCTTATCTTCCTCATACATCTCCAACCTAAAATGAATAAAACAACTGTGTTGTGTGCTTGTGTAGCTAAAGCATAATTAGCTTATGTGTTATTATAGGTAGTTTAAAAAAAAGTTTTCCAATTAACATTGATCTTCATTTATAAATGCAATATTTTTTTTTGAGAATCCTTGTATCGATATTTTAATATGTGTACATTTCTGTATCCACACGTTTGTCTTGTGTAACTTCACAACAAAATCTCTCCACAAGTACAACAAAACAGGACTGAAGCTGCTCCGCTGAAAGCATCATAGGATTTGATGGCGGATGTCTGGACAGAAGCAAAACCAAGATATGCAAAATGATCGGTAGAACTGTTTGGAAATAACACAAAACTCTCACCCCTTTTACCCAGACATCACAAAAGCTGCCTGAGTTCAACCAAACTACACCGGAGAAGCATCTGCTGTCAAGTTACAAAACCTCCACATCCCCCCAAAAATAATGAGGCTATAACGACGTTCACGTAGCAGGTTGGAGCGTATCAACCTGCTACGTGTCGCCAAGATACAAACGTACGAGTATAGTTGCTGCTCCTAACACGTGTGACCGGGTGAAACATGGTGTTGCAACTTCACCCAAGTCAGAAAAGAGATCTGAATGAACTTTGTCTGTTTGTGCAACTGTATGTATGCATGCGTATATAGATATAAATGTTATTGTGTTAAGATGCATGGCCTTGAAGGACAGGCTGTATACGGTTACTCTAATACTCTCTCTATTAGAGAGTTCCATCTTTTTACGATTTGTGGCATTAGAAAAAAAAAGCACAATTGGAATTGAAAGTAATTATCTCGAAATTAAATCAAATCAAATCTGTAATTTAATACATTCTGGAAATAAGACATGATACCCAGCCCGACAGACTTCAATTTGCCCATAACAATCAGATTGATGAACTGTCAGTGGGTGATAGTTTCCTGTATTAAAACAAGGAAAGACGCTGCATTCATCTGGAATTGATCCCACACTTCAGCATTATTTACTCCTCTCTGAATTGTCTTCGAACCAGAGATATCATTTTAAAAATAATACATCAGGAGAGGGAACATGGAGAGCACATGCATCCACCGTGGAGACAGATCGTCATCCTCAATCCTCATCTCATCAAAATCCATCTGCAACTTTTAAGTTATCCAGCCAACACACAAACAACAGCTGTGATCACATGACCTCTTTGGTGGCAGTAATAAAAGTGTATATATTTATGACACATATAATGAGGTCGGGCAGCAGGGCTCGGAGGCAGAGCGGCCGGCTAGCAACTGAAGGGTCGCTGGTTCGACCCACACTTCCCCCGGTGACTATGTTGAAGTATCCCTGAGCAAGATACTGAACCCCTAATTGCTCCTGATGGCCCTGCAACGGACTGGCAACCCATCCAGGGTGAACCCCGCCTCTTACCCGATGTCAGCTGGGCTAGGCTCCAACCCCCCCCCCCCCCCAACTCTTTACGGGTAAACGGTATAGAAAATGGATGGATAGGGAGGCGGTAAATAATTAGCAAGCTTTGGGATGATTGTCACAGACAGGCTTGAAACAATAAAAATAATACAAAATAATGATGGAATAATATTATTATATATTGTTTTTGCATTATTGTATTGATAAAGCTTTGACTTCATGATGTGCATATACATAAGAATGCATAATGTGTCAAAACTTCAATGAAACACTACAGTTGTACTAATAATTCAAAGATACGGTTGAATGTTATACTGTAGTGGTGGCAGAAATGGTTTGGACTCAACCAAAGAAAAGAGTGAAGTTTAAAGTTGATCAGATCAAAACAGAGAGAGAGACAGAGAAACCTTGGCAAATATGAGGGTTGCACATAATGGCTTGAAAAGGAAAGGTTAGGAGGGAGGAGGAGGATGGGAGACGGCAGAGACGAAGTAGAAAGCAAAGGTGGTAACGGAAAGATATACAGGAGGTGAGGAGGTGAAGATCAAGCAGTAACGGAGGCACGATTGGCCAGGAGGTGTGGAGGTGAGAGAAGGGCAGAAGATAATGGCAAGCTGCGGAGATGAGGGAGGTATTTTGGTGTGTGTGTGTTTGTGTGTGTGTGTGTGTGTATTGGGGTGTATGCGGCGGGTACTCTGGAGCAGGGCAGTGGGGCTAGGGGGGTGTGTCAGTACAGATGCTCTGTGACCGGGTGTCACAACTCGGGCCAGGAAGCTGAATCCAGCGATTAATCACCAGGCTCCTCCGCTTGTAATCAAACGGGTTCTAGCCATGATGTATGAGCCATGTCACAATTACTGAATCCTACACACACACTCACACACACACACACACACACACACGCTGCACTCAGAGTTGATCATGTGCACACATGCATGCACACATGTGTGGACGAACAGACACACACACACACATACACACTCAACAACCTCGGGCTCACCAGGATTATGGCTATCTTCCAAGAGGCCACTGGGGCGAACTTCAAAGACACAAACATAAACATCCTACAAAGCCAACACATTATAATCTTAGTCAGCAACACTAGAGCAGAAGAGGAGAGAACGTCAGAGAGAAGGAATCAAGAAGAGAACAGAGGGAAAAAGATAGAAAGAGAGTTAGTGGGAGTTTGGGACTAATGAGGAAGACAGATTTACTGAGTAATGGGAGTAGAAGAAAGACAGATGAAAAGATTGGAGAAGTGAAAGTAGGAGTGAGAGAGAGGCTGCAGAAGAGCAAATCAGGGAGGAGATAATGAGAGAGGAGGAAGTGAGGGCTGAGGAGGGGATGAAGAGGGGAATCCGTTGGGATGGGGGTAAAGCTCTTGGTCAGCGGTTTCCACGGCGATGGTGGACAGGCCAGCTGACAGGATGAATAATTTAGGACGAGGTGTGGACATCGATCCCACAATGCACTTCTGCCTGACCACACTGTCCTAAGCACACATTTCTTAGATTTTTGGATGTGTACACACATACACACGCACACCAAACACACACACACACACACATAAAATTATCATCAGCAGCAGTTTCTCACATTAAAACCAGTCACAAATTCTCGTCTTTGAACTGATAATTGCATTTTTTTACACACACACACACACACACACACACACACACACACACTCGCTGTTCTTTGGCCTTGCGCTGACAGACACTGATGGCTGTGACTGCGACAGTCTCCCAGTAGCCCGCTCTACGCACAAAGTCCTTCCTGTTTGGTCCACTGACTTCCTGTCTACTGCAGGCTGACACCTCCTGCTTGAGTCAGATGTCTTTGACCCCGCCACGCTGCCGTCCAAACCAAACACAACCACTTCCATTTCACGTCTCATGCGGGAAAAAAAAAAAATAAAAAATGAAACAAAGCCAGAGGGAATTTTAATTTTTCCTCTACTAGAAAAGTTTCTCAAAAATAATATTCACATTTTAATATGTTCTAACTCTGCTACGCTTCATATTAAGTATCATAAGTGATAAACATGCATTTAAATTGCAATCCTACATTTTTTTTTTTTAAGTAGCATTCCCTCAGGCTCTGGTACAACACCAGACCATTTTTAAACCTGTGGAACAATGTTTCTCACAAATCTCTCTGGCTTTTCAGGCACCTCTTCTCTTCATTCATCACACAGCCTGAACAAGTGACCGGGGAATGACCTCGCTAGTGCACCCACACACACACCCACACACACACACACACACACACACACACACACACGCACGCACGCACATGCACACACACACCCCACAAATCCACAAACATGGTATCAACTCACGCACAAGCACGATTCATTTATCACAAACGATGGATACCTTGGAACATGCGCTTGATGCGCACGCACGTAGGCACACACCTAAAAGCGTGCACACTCACACATTCATACGTTCCTATCACATCCGTTACAGATGGGTTCTCCTCCTCCTCAGTCCTAAATGAATATAAATATGTCTGTTTGACATCATTCATCTGCCAGAGGAGCACATTTTACCATGTCCAGCCAAGAGAGGCACTGTTACTCTCTCTAACCTCCGCTGAGGAGGTTCGCATGTGGAAAAGGAAGAGAAGGAGGACCAAATATTCAGATCTAAAGCTCCAAGATGGTTCAAGGGCAGGAGCCTCTTTTTTTGCGAAACTAAATGACATTTTTATTCTTTCTCCCTCACTTAGTAAAATACCAATAGTCTCTCTCTTTTTAAATACATTCTATTCAGCTGCCGTAGCCCCCTTTAATCAAATCTGATCCTATCTCTCCCCTCTTGACAGGATGCATTCACAATAAAGCATTTGAAAGCCCATTAGCTCTAGTTTCCAGTGCCGTAGAGCCAACAGCAATCCGATATAATCAGTAACAGTCCAGGAGAAGATGACGGCCAGACGACAAGTGAGATGTGGACAGACTGAAGGAGTTGAGAGTAGCAAGAGATATCGTGATGAGAACAAATTGAAGCAGGAGATATACCACGGGGAGATGTTTAAGGAGACATCAAAAGGGTCAGTGGTGAGAATTTGCAAAGACGGCATGTCATCATGTGGTGTCACAGACGATGATCTTTTAAAGCTTGATCCTATTTAAAACAAAAGAGCAAGTCCACCTGTTTCTTTACAGTCAGCTAAGTCACCACAGGTCAGTTAATGAAATCACCAGACATGACCTGTGTCCTTAGTCACCACAAGTTCATGCTGCAGTGCTCACAAAGCCCTTAGGGGGGCAACAGTGGTTTCAAATTGAACTGGCCCGTGCTGCAGTCTGTGCTTCATATGTCATTAAGCCCATTAGGGAAACACTAGGTTAACATTATAGCTGGAGTACCAGCCTTTCCAAAGGGAGCAGTCGTAGGTCGACATAAAAGCTCGGTCTCACTTTGTCTCCCTTCCTCTCTTTGTCTGGCTGCTGGTATTAACAAGCCCTTGTCTTTTTCTCACCACTTTGCTCTCTGAAATGCATTTCCCCCACACTGACTAATCTTTTCACTCTGCCGCTTTTTCTGCTTCTTCCTGTTTCACCTTCACCGGCCAGACGCTCAACTACTAGGGGCAGTAGAAGAGAAGATGTGAGATTCAGAGGAAATTCATAGAATAATGAAAAATGTCCTTCCTTGAACGTAAACACTGAACAATTCTATTATGACTTGTGGTCATCAAACATAACTAGTTTAGTAGAATTTTCCAGTTTGTTCACGTCATTGCAAAACGAACAATCACGAAGTAAAGTCCAGTAACGCAGGAAACTAAAATGGCCTGTCCACCTAGAGGTCAGGTGGAGGGCAGCGTGGCGTGTCTTGCCTCTGCTCAGCTAACCCTCCTCCCCTTCCTTCTCCCCCTCCTTCCCCATTCCCGTGACAAAGAGAGCCAGTTTGGTTGCCAAGGAAACAGGCTTTTTCCATGGCGATGTTGGAACACGTGGGAAGGGCAGGGCGGCTTTGTTTCGCCCGTGATGAAGGACTCTCCCCTTGCATTTTTAATCGTCAGACTTATGGTCCCAACGCCAACAGCCGAGCCCATCTACCACAGCCTGATTATGTTCAGTGGAGCTTCTGACATCGTCATGTCACCAGTTTTATCGTGCTGTGCAGCTCCCACCATGGGCACCTTATTGTTGCATAGCGTTCCTGATGAGTACAGCTGAAACCACAGATAGTCCAACCAAACACGGAGGGCACACATGACTTGTCTCTTTAGCAGTAACACAGATACACCTGGCCAAATAAACACATGCGTCACTTTACATACACACTCGCTGACGCACACAATCCTTTTTGTCTTCTCTCGTATCTCAGCACCCACCCACCACTGTTTGGCTTAGCACAGCAGGGGAAGAAATGGCAGATCACTATGGCAACGGTGTGTGCCGTTCTGCTACAGCTGTGATGTATGTGGTGACACTTTTGACCCTCTGGTGAACTCTATAATGCAGGAGCCGTGCAGAGTCTGGATAGACCCCGGCTGCCCTGTCTATCCATAGTGCACCATAATCTTCATATGCACTGGTCGCCATGACAACAGACTCGCAGAAGCAAAATAAATTGTCACTAAAATCTTAACCACAGCCACTTTAAATGACGATGGAGACGGCTGCTATTTGATGTTACGTGTTATGAACAGCAGATGTTAGGGCCTTGTCATTGCAGATTGAATTTTGAAGATTTACTAACACGAATACTAATTTGGCTTTCATAAACTCACATATTTTGCTTAAATCACCTTGTTTCTTTAAAAAAGAGAAGGATGGAAAGAGAACCAATAGAGACATTCACAGGACCTTGTATTTGCTCCTGTACTGAGGCAGCAAAATGATTTGAATCGTTGTTCTTCCGTCTCCTGCGTCCCTGCACGTCTTCAGCAATCGGCTCATTAGGAACAGCAGTGCTTCTTTAAAACTTTTATTCAAGAATTTTAGCAATATTAATTTAAAATCTATTTAATTTGTTGAAAAACATACAATTTACACACTCAAATAAATACATATACACACTCTTCCTTCAAAATAGGATTTGGCTCCACTCCTAATTTAAAGTTTTTTTTTTAACTCTTTCTCCCTTCCTGGAAAATCCCAGAATTTATGAATATGGAATTATTTTTTGCAAGGTATTATTTTATTTGGGGAAACTCTATTATCCCCAAAGGGAATGTAATTCTTCTTTCGACCCGCGGTGAAAGGTTAAACTATACCACGTGAACTGGAGTTTTCACAATGCTAAATTGCATCCGTGTAAATTGCAATCTGGATCACAATTGGCTCCAAACTAGTTGTGATGTCGTCAATCTTGTCTCTGGGTTCACAGAAAAGCTCAGATTTTAAGGGGAACGTAGAGAAACCCTTCCAGAAACCATGGTTGCGCTGAACTTCACCATCATTCTGCACAGTGACGTAAGGGAAGAGGAAATGAGTGGAGGTTTTAATCAGGTGTATTTTGTTATATTGTACTTTGAATTGTGCAAGAAACAATGTCTCCCATTGACACGAGCTGACACATATTCACATTAAATGAACTCCAAGTTTGTTTGGCCCTCATTTGTTTGCTTACGACTCCTCTGTCACTTATGTGCTATTTATTGTCACACAAAACTTCTGTTGCCATGCTATTTTCACTGGCATTTAAAATCATACACACAGTCAGATTCCTTGAGAGGGTCAAATGGAAAACAACCTGCACCCGGATGTGCAAGTGAACCCACAGTTGCATGGATGTTTTCTCCAGTGATGTACAAACACACACAAAGGAAAACATACATTGTTGTGTGATGAGACAGATGGGCATAGAAAAGTCACGTAAGCACATGTTCCCCTCCCACCAGCGCCGTCACACAAACACACACGTTTCTTAACAGTACAAAACACAAAGCATTGCAAAGCAAACGGCACACAGGTTCCCTCAATCAGCACTTGTCTCCTGTCTGGTTTATTTAGCAGAGATGCAGAGGAACTTCTCTCTTTCGGCCACTAGGAGTGCTGCAGCTTTGCAGAAAAACAACAGTCCCAAATGTGCCACAGCTGCTGCTACCTCATACTGAACTGCAGCAGAGACGAAGGGGAGCTGACATTACATCAAGGCACACTACCAGACACCTTCTTAATCATTCACATTGGCTCTTTTTATTGAGAAGCAATTGGTTCCACATGGCACCACATGCACAGCGAACATACATAATATTCGACATCCAGATAATGCAGACAAGCAGCTGTGCTAACGCCAAAAATATGTTCATGAAGAAAAAGTGCTGCTTTCAAAATAAATCCCTATTTCAGTGACTTAGAAGATGAAGATCACGACCAAATAAAGAAGACTAACACTCAGAAGACTGCCCGAAACGTTATGAGTTTCACAACGGTCACATGACGTTTCCTCGTGGAAACCCCGTCACGTTCTTTGCCAAGAAATGTTCTCATGTGCTCTGGCAAGTGCAGCAAGGAAATTTGTCTTTTTTTTTTGACATACCAGTGCAACTAAAAACAACAAAAAAGAGGACATTCCATGTCCTGTTGCAGCTCCTCTGTCCTGTTTGTCCAGATGACAGTCTAGGAGGGTCATAACCTCAGAGGACACACTCAGGCCCTGCAGGTCTGGTGAGAGGGAGAGAGAGAGAGAGAGAGAGAGAGAGAGAGAGAGAGAGAGAGAGAGAGAGAGAGAGAGAGAGAGAGAGATGGGCTGTAACACGAGTAGAACTGTCAATGCAGCACTACAGAAGTTTGAACAGTGATTAAAATGACACTTAAAGCCACAAACTCTGCCAGAACACTTTAAATGTTTGACATTATTTTTTGTAGTGAAGGTCATAAATACCAGTCATGAAGTTCACAGCTGCGAATTTGAAGCACAACAAGTGTTTTCCACTGCCTCCCAACACTGGACGGTTTATCAATTCACTCATATTTTCATTCCTTTTCTAAATCAACAGTCACAGTCATCAGTTATAGTAGTTAGAAATCCTTTTAATGTTCATAATTGCAAATTTATAGTTGATAATTCCATATTTTTTAATGACGTTGCACTCTGTGTATAATTGAACTAATGATCTCTTCTCACAAATATGAATAAATAAGATCTGTGACAACTGCTCCTTATTTTGCACATACTTATAAACCTGACATTCCATCATTCTTTACTGGTTGTGGAAATTTCAGGTACCAAAACAAAGAGATAGACAATAACCGTGAAATAAAAATAAATATTGTTCATGCAAGATGTAAAATATGAACAATGCAAATATTGAGAAATCGCAAAATAGCAAATGTATACATGTGCCAAAGTTGTAAAAATACCAATATAAATAATATGCACAAGTGAGTAGTTTAAAAGTTGATTGTTTTAGCTGTTTCTCTTGTACTTCCAGTGCAGTGGAGAGAGAGAACACCCCGTGTGCGTGCACATACTTGGCCAATAGAGGAAATTCTAATTTGAAACAAAGTTGTGGTAAGTAAAAATGATGTGATTTTTGAGTGCTCAGATGCTCACGCAGGTTTTGAATAAGCCAAACCGATTTGAAAAAAAAAAAAAATTATTCAGAATCACCAGTCTTAACCTGCCAACGTTGTACTGGCACACAGATTTCCTGTTCTTGACAAACATGATGGGTGCGATTATTTTTTCCTTTCTTTTTTGAAAACTAAGACTATTTGATAAAGCATTCAGAGCGTGTGTGTGTGTGTGTGTGTGTGTGTGTGTGTGTGTGTGTGTGTGTGTGTGTGTGTGTGTCCCACCACCACCAAAAGGCTGCGTGAATAAAGAATGAAGTATCATCAAAATCCCAAATCCATAATCTGATCAAGATGATTTCAGGAAGCTGAGGCATACTTTTTTAAAGTGTTTCACATGGACTCTGGAAACTCTTCAACATTTGTCAGGGATATAAAAATATATAATAAAAAATCACATCAGTCCTGCCAGTGGCTCCAACTTCAGGAAGTCTTTAGGATCCAACATCTACAATTTGATCCAGATTGCTTCCAAAAGTTACTCACTAGTTCCTTGTATTAACTTTCCTCCCACCACATTTTTATCCATGTCCATCCATTAGTAAGTTGGCCTGTCGCTCTGTTTTAATGACATCACTGCGATGCCAGATCTCAGTAATGAATTTTAATCAGTTAAATAAAATCAAGATTTGTGCGTGTGCGTGTGAATCGCTCTGCCAATTGTGGCTATCATATTTGGGGACCCTCCATCCAATCGCCCACCCCTCCCTGTCACCGCCAGTGGTGCCGCTGCTGATGTTGAGCGTGTGACCTTTTCTCTCGGCTAATCCACACCAAAAAGCCCTAATTACTGCTGCCGCTCCACCAACCTCCCCTGTCCCAATAATCAATACAGCCGATTGACCGGCAGATCACCCCGTCAGACACCGGTGCCCTACATGTGACTCAGTAGCGTGTGTGTGTTTGTGTGTGTGTGTGTGTGTGTGTGTGTGTGTGTGTGTGTTTGTGTGTGTGCACACGCATGTGTGATTCAGTGATGGCATTTCCATAAGAAGATGAGATATCACAAGAAACATCTAACCACAGAGAGAGAACAAGAGAAACATGAGCAGCAGAGAGGCAGGACACAGCACAGGGGGTGACAGCAGTGACTAGCACGCACACACACACACGCACGCACGCACACACACACACGCACACACGCACGCACGCGCACACACACACACACACACACACACACACACACACACACACACACACGCATTCCTCCCTCCAACCTGAATGTTGTGACACCAGTTGGCCTTATTGAGCGGCTGTTGTGTAAAGACTCCCTGATTAGAATATCTTCCCTTTAACCTTTAGCAGAGCGACTTGCCTCCCGAAAGCGAAAAAAATAAGCTATTGGGTTAGGCAGAGAGGAAAATAGATTCTGTCATTATGTCATTAAGCAGTGGCACTGCACTAAACATTCTGATTGTATTGCTGAAAATGTCACTTCTCAGCAATAATAACTCACTTTCTTCTTTTTTTCTTTAGAACCTGCAGGTGTGTGCACCTCCAGAGATATGATGAGCTGACAGTGTAGAATGTTGGCTGCCCAAAGCACTCCAGCTTTTCTTACTTCATTTTCACACCTGTATTCATGTGTAGTTTATGTGCATGCGTGTGTGTGTGTGTGTGTGTGTGTGTGTGTGTGTGTGTGTGTGTGTGTGTGTGTGTGTGTACAATGCCTGAGGACACTGCAGGAGCAACAAAAAAAATACTCGACACAATGTTATCTGTAAGAAAAAGGAAGTTTAATTTAAGATGCAGCTACATAAACAGCGGTATCTTTGAAAGAGAAAGAGAGAATCTCTTCTTCCATTTCCTCCTCTTCTTTCTCCTTCTGTCACTCTTGATGACAGTACTTGATTGTAAGAGACAAGTTAATGAAAAGCAACACAGAAGAAACAACTGCCAACTGCTATGTGCAGGCTGCACCTGCCAGTGCGTGCATACCTGCCACTGCACATGTCGGGCTGGCTCGTGTCCTCGGGCTCACCAGCCAGTCAACATGATGATGATGAGACAGTAAGAGAGTGATGAGAAGCTTGTCCGTGCCTCCCGGATGGAGTCTGTTCTGAAATGGTTATGAATATAAACTGGTGTTCCTGAGAAAAAGCGTGGGGGTGGGAGGGGGGCAGGGGGGGGCGGAGCGGATTTCCCTGCAGGGACATTTAGGTACAGGCCTAGTTTATCTTATCTTATCTTGTGATTGTCAGAGAAATGTGATGTATTTTAATGAAGCTTGGAAATTACATGATTGATCAGAGTGTTTGAATTTTGGCTTTCATTCCATCAGAAACTGTACATGATGGAGCTGGAGGTGCGATTCAAAGATGCAACTGAGGTGGTTTCACAACATGAATTTCCTTTAGATATGTACGTTTCTAGCCCCAGGAATTAAATCTATATCCAGAAGTTCCTCATCTCATCAAGAACCAATTCAATTTAACACTGAGGACCTGTAAAGCAAAAACAAGAACTACCATTCACATTTGAATAGATCGTGATACTTTTAGAACAGTACCCAAGGGACCTTTTTATTTTCACCATATTCTTACGATAATAACAGAAATATAGTTTCAGTTGCATAAATAAACATCCAAACGTCCATCTCAGGTGTGCTGCTAATGTTAGCTGCAGCTGCTGCAGGGTTCTCGACTAACTTCGCCTTTTGTCGTTCCCACTAATTATACACACACACACACACACACACACAAACACACACACACACACACACACACACACATTCTCTCAACCACACACTTGCTAACCATTAGCTGCACACAGTTTATTCTATGAAATTACCTTCTTCTACATCCCATATGACTCCTGATTTTTTTTAATTCAAGCTGCTCAGCCTGGGGTGTGTCTAAGTAAATCACTTTACACTTAATTATTTTTGATGACTTCATTTCCAGAGTTGCAGCGATTTGAGATGATAATTTTTTTTGGGATGCGCTTAATTTCTTTGAATAGAAAAGTGGTATTTACACAGCTTTATTTATTAATCATGTATTGTATAACGTTTTTATAGGTCACACACTTTTAAATACAGCCTTTCGTTCCTACCTGAAATTGTTTTGATGGAGCCCATATAGAGTGTTACACAAAGTGTAGAAACACAACAACAAAACAACTGGCTGTGTTTCATGTATGAGCGTAGAACTGCGGGGGATAGAATGTGCGCTGCAAGCATGATCAAGCAATCTTTTCACGATGTAGATTGTGGACACACTCCGATCGTTCAGTATACGTTACCGTCAGCTCCAACTATACAGAAGTTGCAGTTGTTTATGTGTTTCATCCATCAGCTTTATCGTTGTTTTTCAGTTAGAATTATACCGTGTACATCGTAGCTCGGCTGTGGTTGATGTAGCGGTTTTGCCTCCTGACCACGCCAGAGCGGGTCAGTAACTTACACCTCCATCCTCGCCATGGGATTGCGTGGTTTATTTAATGTATACTTTTAATTCTTGGTAATAGTATGCAGTAATTAAAATCCCCTGATGATGAAATGGACACAAATGTTAGCGGTACCCATCAAGTTTATGATTCCATTTACCTACTGTGAAAAGGTAGCTCGTATTGATTTACTGAATCCATGAGTAGGTTGGAACGAGCACTCATACGTGTTAAAGCTGCAATAAATACAAAAAGTGCTGTTCCTTAGCAAAATACATGACCTTAATATATCCATGGGAGTTAATAGATTTAATAATTCAACAATTACTGATTTCTGTCTCTGCACAACCTCAATAATAGTTTCTATTGAAGTACAATTAAAGTAGTGGCTTTCATATTGACTTTAAAGAGGAAAGATCCATATTTGTTCACAAAGACGCTCCTCAATTTTTACCCAACTTCCTAAACACAAAAAAAAAACGTTCAGCTCTCCGACTGGAGCAGACAACTTCATCTTGTGTTGATCAAGCAAGTGAGCAGAGTGTCTTTATAACCATAATGAAAGCAGCAGCTAAAAAAAAGAAAAGAAAAAAAACAAGCATCCAATCAATGGAATTTTCCTCTTCAAATACTTGAAATATTCCCATGTATGTGAGCATGCAGCAACAGCCTGTGTGTATGCATTCAATGTGTGTGTAGGACTGCGAGTGTGAGCTGTGTAACGGCTGAAGACACGCAGCTCCTCAGAGAGCTGCCCCCGTCAGCCCAGCCTGCTGAGTGAAACCCTGTGGTAATGTTTAGTTTAAGAGGTGAAAAAGAAGGTGAGGAGGGGGGGAGGAAGGCGGAAAAAGGATGAGAGGATGACAGAGTTGAGGTTCTGTGGGTAGACTGAGAGTGTAGAGAGCAAAGAGAGTAAGGGAGGGTTGGGTCACGGAGGAGTGACGGGCAGAGGGAGAGAAGGAAGGATGAAAGGTCCAACTGGGACGAAGCGCAGGAGAGGTCCCACTTGGTCTCGTCAGTCAGCCGTCTCTCTCTGACACCTGAACCTCCGCTGACCGGGTCGTGACTGCCTCTCTGGTACAGGAGATATCAATGGGGGGGCTGACCTTTGACCTCTAACCTCCTCATCGCCACCACAGCCATCTCCCCACCTTTTGAGCCATCCCCCTAACCCACTTTGCAGCGCGAGTTTCTTTTCAGCCCCATCCGCTCCGCCCTTTGCCAGCTGCTCGACTGTTTTTGAATGATGATTTCCTTTGTGTGTAATAGTTACAAAGTTAAAATCTAGAAAGCAATAAAGTTGAAAAAGCCTTTTTTTTTTGTTTCTGTGAAAAGTCAAAACACTCCTCCTGGTTATAACTGCTATTTTCAGAGCTGTAGAACCTGTGCTCGCAATACTACAATCCTTTGCGCAGTATTTTTGCCTTCAAACACGAGGATCTATTATTCAAACCAGCCTTCCGGATGATATTTCTCTGTCTGACTACTACAAGCAACTCCCCAACCAGACACATTTGTTTTCAGTCCGACCGCCACTTAATCCAGTTGAGCAGTTATGACACACAGTTTCCACAACATAAATTTTCTAAAAAAGATTTACAAGCTACAATGTAAACACACTGTTTGACACCTAAAACACACACATGAATTACACTGCTTCCACTGACTTGTTCCTGTGTGTGAAATAATGGGACCTTTTTCCTCCTCAAAGGCAAAGGCTTACACAGTTAGGACAACACACACATACGCGCACACACACAAAAACATGCCATATATTCCCAGGAGAGTCGGACCTAATCCCAGGTTTACATTGTTAGGACAACAGGGATAATCCTGCTAACAGGGTGTTTATCTAGAAACTGCAACCCTTGAATCCCCAACATGCACAGTATTGACCCAGAGCGAAAGAGTGAAACGGCAAGGGAGCAAGAACAGTGAAAGAGAAAGTGAGCGAGCAGGATAAAGAACGTGCAATAGGAAGAAATGACAGGAAAAGGTTGTATTGGAGAGAGCAAGCAAGAGAGAGAGAGAGAGAGAGAGAGAGATGGAAGAAAGACAGGGGGTTGTAGGAGGAAGGAAGAAGGTCTGCTGTCAGGTATGCAGATGAGAGTGTGATGGCATCAATGCAGGAGAGGACACAGCCAGTCCCTGTGGACCACACACACACCAGTGAAAGCACACACACACACACACACACACACACGCACACACACACACACACACACACACACACACACACACACACACACACACACACACACACACACACACACACTAAATGGCTCTCCAAAGAGCATTTAAGCCTACATTAGAGATCGAACCCATGAACAGAGCTAAGACGTTAATACAACGACCCATGCAGGGACAGATAGAGACTTTCTGATGTCAGGACTATAAACCTCAACGAAACCTGATGGTCTTGCATGAAATCTGAAGAGAGGATCTTTATTTAACAGCGTTGCCATTTCTGAGTGTTCATTTACAGGTACAACCTGGCACCTTGTTGCCTTTACTCACAAACTCATCATGCTGGGCCACGTTCAAGCCTCAAACTAGGAGAAAAGATGTTTGACCTTCTACTTTCTGTTGAAGAAGTTTATCATTCCGTAGATGATGCCGTCTTCTTTGTACGTGCTCGTTGTGCTCACAAACTGTTGATGCAACAGGAAGCTCAAACTTGCTTCTTTTGTGCAGGCTAACATTCAACACTTAAAGCACAGAATCCGCATTTCATCCATGAAATTGTTAGTTTGCACATTAAACCCATAGGTGTCTTCAGATTACTGCTGTTGCACATTCATGCAAACACAGACTATGTAGTTCTCCCCACAGAGGCTTGAACTTCCGTGGCTAACTGCCACTTTGGTATCCAATGCTGCCTGTCTGAATATTGCCCTGGCTGGCGTTAACTTCCTGCTGGAGGAGGTTGGTAGGGCAGGGGGGATATTGGCAAAACAGCTGCAAGTTTAGCATGCATGTCAGAGCCTGGGGACGCTCCCTGAGCCAAATGCCAGTCTATAGATCGCAGAGGGGCTAAAGATCACATCATCGTCCACCCGGACATTGGTGACACCAGACAGCAGACGTGGGAGAGAGAGTGGACCGAATGATCCCTGCCAGGACGAGAGGTTATAGACAGCCGCTGTCATTACAGGGCAAACATGCAGCCGTACGAGTGCACTATCCCCCCCGCACACACGTACGCGATCTGTGATGGCGACGTTATAGACAAGCGCTGTCATTAGAGGAGTCTCTGCGGAGCTCAAATGATAACGAGCAAGGGGGGGGGGGGGTGTTGACGAGGGTGACTGTCCAGCTGTCTGCAGGTGAGCATGTGTTGTTGGAGAGGTCAGCTCTCTTTAACACACAAGCTCACAATGGACACTAACCAATGTTATTCATTCTCTGTCACCGGCTGATGTCTGCAGGATATCTCTCTTTCTGGGAGGTTTAGATATTTTCTCTGGTTTGACTGGTATCCATTAGTAATTCAGTTACAGGTTCCAGTTCTTCCTGAGGAAAAACTTAACAGCTTAACAAAAAACTATTCTTCTCATGGAAGTGGCCAAGCTTCTTTTTATAAATGATATTCAGTTATAACAAAAATCGACCACAGAAACGATTTAACACTGACACAGTTTCAACTACCATTTGCAGTGTTGTTGTACTAGATTACCATAGATGTTTCCATTAACATATTTTGAGGCGCAGTTTGAAATGTTGATGGAAAACTTCAGAAAAAATAAGTCATATTTTTTCAAAACTTTTTGTTTTTTTTTAAATTTTCATTCCAAAAAATTAATACAAACAAGAGCTGGACACTTCAATTTTGACGTAGGAAATCTGTGTGCGTCAAACTTTGTCTTTGTCACCCAACAGCAGGCGACAGGTTCAGGACTGACGAAGGAGGACAAATTCAACTTCTCCAACTGAAAATGACTCCTCAAACCCATTAGAGGCTTATTGGATGGATTGGACGTGTTTGGCTACATACATGAAACGAGTAATCTCCAGTGCATGGAGCCGTGGACCGTCCAGATGTGACTTTATGACAAGGGACACTACAGCACACCGAGTGCATGAGAATATTTTTTTCACGTGTTTCTTGTCCTCTGCCTGCAGTTTGCAAGTACTAAGTAGTGAACGTGAAATTTTGGGTTCAAACTTCTCACCTTTCGGAACTGTACCTGACAGTGTTTGACATGGAGGAGATTTTTACATCCATACCATTTTGCTCCTGCGATGAAATATTACGTCAGAGCCTGAACAACTGTCAGGTTCGTAGAGCTCAGTGATGATGTAGGCGCGCTCCAGCACTGAGTGCAGGCTGCTAGGCAAGCAGGAGTAATGCTGCGTCAAGGCAGTACCAGACAAGTGAGCCAAATCTGAGCGCACACTTGCTGAGCTGTGATCATTTTCACCAATGCAAGACGTTTTTATTGTTCTTCAAAGGATATTTTATGCAAAAATTGTAATTTGCCCTCATCGTGATCGAGCTCTCGCAAGGATTTTTCTCCCCCCTGCATGACTTCTTGTTATCTTTAGGAAACAGCAGCCACATATTTTTAGCTTGAAATTAATAGAGACTGCCATCTAATAAAAGAGTAACTGTCTAAAATGTCCATTTAAAAACCTTTAAACATGTAACCAACACTTTGAAAAGGGCTAATAACCAACAAATTAGAGCACGTTCACTTCTGCACCACTATAACGTTGCCAAGCAGCACCCCTCTGCAAAGCATATTCAAATTTCAACATAATTAAACAAACCAGAGACAAATCATTGTTTAGCTATACAGGTAATACAGGAACATGTTGAGTTTACCTACAACCTGACTGACCTTTAACAGAGTTTTCAGCCTCTGTGCTAAGCTAAGCTGTAATTAGCTTTTACACAGCCTGTGTTCCAGACAGATTGGTGCTATGTATCAATCTCCTCATATAACCTGAAAGAAAGTAAGTTCCCCGAAATGTGTTCCACTACGTTGAGCTTTCTGGGCTTTTATATCGTCATCATATTTCTGGGCTTTTTGATCAAAATGGAGAAATCGCTTTTGGAACAACTAGCCAATGTGCTAATTTTAGACAGTATCCTGAGGACAAACGCCACCCGCAGTGCTGAGCAGCTGCGGTCGTCTCTGTCAGCGTCTCCTCTCCCACTGTGTGATAAGACACTTTTATCTACAACACTTTATCTATGGCCATAAACATACAGTATCTCCGAGATTTCTCTAACAATCAATTTGTCTCACGGATTACACTTACGAGTGTTGGAGATTTAAATCCAGATTGCTGTTTGTCTAAAGGGGACAGGCTGCCTCTCAGTGCATAGTTTCACTCGCAGCCTCCTACAGTGTGATGTGCTTCGGGGTGTGTGTACAAATGACAGGCTTAGAGTTACACTAAAGCCTCTCATCTGTCACTGAAACATCTCCGTCATTATTTACAATAACAAGCTTCAGATTTAACTGCCTCCCTTAAAATCCACGCTGCTTTACAACTGTGTGTGTGTAAAACTGTTTTGTTCATTTTAATTTACGGTGCTAGTGATGCACTTAATAAGAAATAATTCAAACGAGCAGATATGTTCGTCAAACGGAGTCATATTCTGTTGAAGGTGATCCAAGACGATCCTGTCAGCCATCATCAAAGAGGTCGAGCCCTATTTTGTATCAGTTAACACACAAATTGCTCCCTGATTCCTCCCAGGTTGTGTTTCCACTGGTTTCTGTCACAACGCACGTGAGCACCATTGCTCTTGTGCCAGAGCAGACAGACAGGTGGGTCTCAGGTACAGTGTCAGGTGAGCTCAAACATCCTGACAGTTGCTGTACATCTTCCCACAGCAAACAAACTCTCCCTGACACGGAGCCGTTTCATCTGAGGTGCTGAAACCTTCTCTCGTGCCCCCGAGCTGTGTGTGTTTGTATCTACGTGTGAAAGTAGTGACTGTGGTTCTGTGATATGTTAGCAATTATCTCCTTGAGGCCATTTTAACACGTGCAGCCTCACCTGTCCAGTTATTCATGAGACCAAATCCTCTGGAAGCCTCGGGGCCTTGATATCAAAGGCTTGGCTCTGGCTGCCAGGGCTTATTGACAAGCACTCAGGAAAAGCTGTTGAGTGTGTTGCTGGCGATGCACTTTAGTTTTGGGGATTATGTTTTAGCTTTGTGTGTTCATGGTTACATCTTTAGAATTAACATAACCAAACGTGCAACTGGATAAAAAACACAAAATACTGTATATAGTATAAAAGAAACAGTTTTTTTGTCTCATCAAAGAAAGGAAAAAAATATGACTTTTTTTTTTTAAAATCCTGACAAGGACATCTGCAGACACTACATGAACGATGATATTATCTGTCACACTGTTAATATGTGTCACATGATTTTTTTCCCCCATCAGCTAAATATTTGCCATAAAAGAAGACATTTGCATGGGATGTGGTGTCTGATAAGGAATTTTATGTGGTGTCCTCTGATTGAACTTTCTTGTATTTCAGGTTCATAATTCGCCTGTGAGGTTAAAAGCTGGTCTGACCCCCGGGCCGTGACCTGGGCCTAGGAGTGAACCTGTGGCGCCTTTCATAATTCTTTCATAATCATAAATTTGTTGTGATCCTGACACTCCCAACATCAGCGTTGTGTTTAGACTACATGAAGGTCGCGTCTGTGCAGGATGTTCTAATTCGGTATTACTAAGTAGTGCCCCACATGCGACTGTTTACAAGGGGTTGGACACAGATGCTGTTGGGGAGCTGAATCATCCTCATCTCACAGCGAACCTTGTACACCTGTCGTGGACGTCCAGCAAAGTGTCCAGCGGAAGCCATCTCTGAGTCTCCAGCCTGTTTCTTGTGTCTGACGAATTCCTCCATCAAAAAAATTCCTCTACAGTGTCTGACGGAGATTTTCATGCATTATTCTTAAAGGACCGATCTGATCCAATATCAGTTCATGCATTGGATTGGGGCCTGATTGGCCAATCCACCTTTCTGATCTACATTTCCATCGTGTATAATGGTCCATAAATGCACCACAGCATTCCTTAGATTTTTTTTTTCCCAGCAGCTAAAAATAGTTTACTTGTATCTGTCAGTTCACTGCAAATTTTCTTAGTTTGGAGATATTTAATCAGAACAGCAACAACTTGTAAAGCAAGCATTCCGAGGCTTGGAACTAATAAGCACCTTACAACACAACCCACTTAATGAAGCAAGAAAACACTTGCAACAACCAGAGAGACACCAGGCCTCCAGCAGAAAACCTGAAAGCTTAAGGGCAAACCAAGAAGCTGCTCAGTTTCATCAAACTGGATGACTAACGTCTGTCTCTTGGGGCTGAGGTCTTGTTTACTGTTCAGGCGTAAAACGTTACTGTTAAAAATTCAGAAAATACACATCAGAGACTGCTGAACCTGAACTATATAATTAGAATGAAACTTATAAGGATTCAAGGATACAAATAGGATTTGTAGCATTCTGATGCTTTGACATAAAGTCCTCAGTGGCCCACGACCCAGAGTACATGATCGCTTGACACATAAAACTTCAACAATAGCGATTAATAAATTCCTCTAAATTGGATTTCACACCATTTCTGAAGTTGTATAGCAGATCAGAAAAATGTGGATGGTATAGCTGTAATATTTCTTATCTACTCTTTCTACCTACTTTCTATCTACTCTCGTGTGAAGGTCAACCTGTCCTGAGCTGCCACTCTGGCACAGGGGTGGAAGGTGTGTATTAGGGCGCACTCGCATTTGGCCTTGTTGCCTGAAGTTTAACTTTACCCTCCCCCCTCTCCCCTGCCGGCCTGCCTGACCTGGTCTGAGCCCACCTCTGTTATCCCTGAGCTGGACACCACACACACGCTACTGAGAGGTTAGAACTTTGCCCACCAGCAGAATTGCTGTTGATAAGGCTGCATTCAGACCAAATCTGGAGCTGCAGCAAAGACACTGATCACTATGAGAGGGGAAAGTACTACCTTGACAGACATGCTCCTCCAGCCTAACATGGTCTCACCTCTATTTGTCAAAGACTGACATTTGGTGAACTCCCTCCGACGTCCATAGCCGATGTTGAGGGTACCCCCTCTGTGTGGCGTGGATGTGTCTCTAACGTTCTCATCCATTTCAACCAGCAACGCAGGAATCTGTCCCACAAGTTTGTATTCTGTCTGAATCCAAAAATGAGGGATTTGCATTCAAATCTTTTTCTGCAATCACTTCAATTACAGTACTGTGTATTTTACTGATGTTGATTTTTGTTTCTCAAAAATATGCCATTTTTTTACTACTTTGTTTGGTCAGCATCCGTATACGACTATGAGCACCAGTTAAGAGCTACATCACTGCTGGGTTGCAGAGGAGCAGTTGGAACTGAGTTCCTATTGGTTCATTCCCTCTCTGAACTCTCAAAGCGGTTCAGGATAGGAGGACTCCAGATGGACCTGCAGGGCTCAACTCTTGAAAAAGACAGACGGTCTCACCTCCATCCTTCTCACATGCTAGCTAAGCAAGGGATTATCATCCGATGATGAAGGGATATTCAGACTAATTGTGAACACCTGTGCTAAGCTATCATTAGCAGTGTTGTAGTCTTACTTTCCAGGAAACATATGTCACCAAATACACTTAGTAAAGGGAAATGACATCTTTCTCGAAGTTTTTGACTTCACATTATCCTCCTTTGTGTCTCATATATGAAGGACATTGATGACCAATGATTTTTGCAGTATGCTGTGAAAATAAATGTGAGAAATTTTTTCCTCATTTACACTTATTTTCCATTATCCAGGTCTGCCATGTTCTGACCAAAACAGTGTGTGTGTGTGTGTGTGTGTGTGTGTGTGCATGTGTGTGTGTGTGTGAGGAGGGTGAGGGTAAAAGAGAGAGATGGAATGAGCAGCCTGTCTGTCAGGTGTTGGTACTCACATTAGTCATGTAAAAAACAAAGAATTCTGGGAAGCGACGATGGCCAACACAAAGTGTATCCAGACTCCACTCAGTGTCACCCGATCTCTTCTATGTGCATGTGTGGGGAGATAAGTGTATGTGAGTGTCTGTGTGTGGTGAGGGGCTTTCTTTGGGGAGTGAGGGCGCCTCATTGGCTGCCATGCGGGGGTCAAGCTGAGGTCAGGACATGTGTGATGGATGGACCTCTGTCTCTAGACCACTACCCTGCTCCCCATCCTCTCTCTCCTCTTCTGGGCCTCAGACCTGATAATACAACGGCTCTTCTTTTCACTTCTCTTTGTGTGACGCCGTTGGGCCGAGTAGGACTGCTTCACGCAGAAAACGGAGCATAAAGAACTCTCTGAGGTGAGTTGTGTAGCTGCGGACCGTATCGTATTACCTCTGTCTTTTCTATTCTAAAATCCACAAAACAATTAGTTGTTTCACTCTCTCATATCCCAGCGACCATCACCAAGATCAGGATAAAAAAACACTGACCACATGATGTCATCTCTGCTCACCTTCCCCTCTTTCTCTTCCTCCATCATACTGTCAATCCCTCTATAGGCTCGGTCCCTTTATCGGCACATGGAGACGCACATCTGTCGATGGAGGAATTCATTTTAGCTGCCAATCACAACAGGGGAGTGGTCATTGAGTGCAGATGTGCCAATACCTCGACTACCCTGATGAGTGACTTCTGTCTGTCGGCCCCTCTGTCGCTCTGGGTTTCCAGCACTTTACTGAGAGACGGTTTGTCTGACAACACAAACTGAATGTCTCACACTCGTGACTTTTGCTCTGTGAAAGCGTGCGCGCACGTGTGTGTGTGTGTGTTTGCGCGCGTGTGTATGTGTGTGTGTGTTTGCGCGCGTGTGTATGTGTGTGTGTGTTTGCGCGCGTGTGTATGTGTGTGTGTGTGTGTTTGCGTGCGTGTGTATGTGTGTGTGTGTGTTTGCGCGCGTGTGTATGTGTGTGTGTGTGTGCGCGCGCACGTGTGTGTGTGTGTGTGTGTGTGTGTGTGTGTGTGTGTGTGTGTGTGTCAAGTAATATGGATGACTCATTGAATATTGACTTTGAAGAGAGAAAATGTAAATTCCCAGCTGGATCAGTGCAGGAGACTCTAAAATTAGTTAAAGGTTAAAAAGAAACAAGCAATTTCTTTCCTTTCCAACTTCTTGTGTGTTACATTTGATGCAACAAATTAAGCAGAAAAGCAAGAAGAGCAGGCTGCAGACATCATGCCTCTCTCTCTCTTTCTCCCTCCCTCTCTCTCTCTCTCTTTCTCCCTCCCTCTCTCTCTCTCTCTTTCTCCCTCTCTCTCTCTCTCTCTCTCTGTTACATGTTTCAGTCGGTAACTATGTGTCTTAAACTTATTTTGTGACTATGCTCAGTCTTTAAGCTTCAGGTCACTTGCTAGCTGCTGGTTAGCATCCATCATTAGCATGACTGTGCCATGCTAAGCAGCCATGTTGCTCCTGGATGGGCAGGTCACAGGTGTTAACTGCTTGTTTGCAGGTAAAGTCTAAACAAAGGGATGAAAATGAGTATGTTCACTCAGGTGTCATGTTTCCATCACTGCTGATTGGAGCAATAGAGAATAAATCCCCACGACTACAGCAGAGTCATCTGACCCGGGAATACATAGCGATTGCACCCTCTCCCTCTGAAGACAAAAGACAGATGTTGTGGGATTGTTGTCTTGTATGAAAGGGATATAAGTTACAGCAGAGCCCCTGAAGACACGCTGACTATTGTGTTCAGATCTCTGCTCCGTTCATTTTCATAACACACACAGGAGTCCTCCAGTACAATGGAGAAATGAGGCTTATCCACTAAAGCTTTGATCAATAGATGACAGAGCCCAACGAGTATTACTTACCTCTGAAATTCTCTCCGTAAACGCTTTTTTTCCCTACTTAATACTCTTCCCCTGTGTCCTTTAAAGTTACACATACATTACATACACAGAAGCGCCTGAGAAAATGTGTGTGTGTGTGTGTGTGTGTGTGTGTGTGTGTGTGTGTGTGTGTGTGTGTGTGTGTGTTTTCTGGGATGCATACCTGCAGGTATGTAGAACCATGACTCTTGCTTCCTTCACAGTATTCTCTCCCTGGATGAAGTCAAAGTATGATGAGCTCCTTTAATTCCACCTTAAGAAGAACATAAATTGTCAAGGAGTTGCAGGGTTTTCTCAGTCTCTTCATCTCGCAGGCAGACAGTTTTTTCTCACTGAGGAAGGTTTGGAACAAGATGGTTTCAGAAGGGAAAATTGTTCTTGTATCCACCACAATATGCAGGATATACATGAATTTGATGTTATTTAATCGTATAATAGGTCACAGATAATAAAAATAAGAATTCTGAGACAAATTAGGTTTTAAAAGCTTCCAAATCTTTACTGAACCACTGAGCAAAGATACAGTTGAACAAAATTTAAGAATATGTAAAAAAAAAAATCCAATTTTTAAAATTAAGCTATAATAATGCAGCTTTTTTAAATTTTCCATTTCCAAGTGGAAATGTTAAAAATTCTCCAATAAATAATGTGAATACAGTCCTTATTTTACTGCAGTATTTTGAATACTGTCACATAAATCTTAGCTGTTTTTAACTCAAGTCTTGTGTACATGTTCCGCATGTTGATTTGACTAGGAGTATAGAGCATCATTAAATGATAAAATTAAGTTTCAGACATGTTAAGCTTTTTTTAATGGCTCCCACTTTTATTTTGAAATATTTTACTCGTTTATGACATTTGAAATGAAATAATGGTGATAATAACGGTCAAAGAGCCTAAAAAACCTTTCACATTGCGATAAAAGCTTAGTCGGGAATCTCCTTTTTCCAATCAACTTCAAGAAATTCCTTTTTCTTTGAAACATCGGGTGGTCACAAGGTTTTAGTGACGCCTAAAAGACTTTTCCATCTAACTCCTGCCTCACCTCCTGGAGTCTGGCTTTAACCATCTATTACTGCTCTAAAGCTTCAAAAGTTCGTCTGTCATCGTCCACCAGTTTATCTGAGGACCCTAATGGGAACCATCACGCGCGGGCCCCGAACCACACAGACCAGTTTAACCAGGCTGAGGTCATTTTTTTTTAGCGTTTAGCATCGATCTGCTGTGTTTTGGTCAAACCGGCCGTCGGAGCTCGACTGTGACCTGCTTGTTTGCCCAGTGTGGTCTGTAAACTGTTGTTTAGGCTTGTGTGTGTGTGTGTGTGTGTGTGTGTGTGTGTGTGTGTGTGTGTGTGTGTGTGTGTGTGTGTGTGCTGTGACAACAAACTCCAAGTGTGACCGAAGCTTGACCCCCGCCTTTCTTCTGACGATCAGCTGCGTTTCTAATTCGCTCAGTATGGTTCCTACTGGGCCCGGAGGAGCCCCCCCCCCCCCCCCCCCCCCAAAAAAAAAACTGTGTTTGCTTTGGTCTCCAGGAACGCAGATGCCTTTAACTGTACTCACATTTCTAAGAACAACTCACACTCACACACACACACACACACAAGTTAATAGGGTGTATGAGTCTTTCTTCGCCTTGCTGCTTCGCGATTCTTCTTTTCATTAAATCAATTAATTTTAATTTCAGAAAATTTACACTGATTTCACCTTTAATCACGTTTTTGATCATAAAAATGACAAATGAATTAAGTTGGAATCAGCAGCAAAAATGTCCCCATACAGTGAAATAATTGCAGCCAAAATAGAAGAATAGGATTGTCGAGAGTCAAAATACAATGGAGGTTTAGAGTCGTCAGCGTGAGGCCTGACTTTAAAATAGTTTCACACATAAATAAGACATTTTTCATACACGCCATTGATCCAAACTCTTTAGAAATTACATCATCAGCTGAAATGACCTTCGTCAAGAAACAATAAATCGCAATTAAATATTTACTTTGATTAATATGACTTTTAAAGTACATAACATTTCAAAAATAGCAATTCAAACTTTCTGCCGTGTTTCTGATCGATTTAAGGTGACACATAAAGTGTCGGACCTGTCACATTTTAAGAATTTTACCGTGTTTTCTAAATTACGAATCCAGTGCAAACATAAATAGCTTCTTTTATGGTTACATTTAAAAAAAAATATTCCTAACAATTATCATAATATTTCGGACTAGAAATAATTCGTTCAATTATCCCACATTTAGCAAATAAAGATTCTTTGAACCTTTTTTTTCGGTCTTTCATAAATAAAACCGATTACATGCATTAATGTCCCGACGTTTCCAGCAGGCCCCGAAGTAACAGGAGGTATTTACCCCGAAACAAGTCTCTCATGAGGAAAATGAGGGCGTCTGGGATTACTGACCTTGTAACGTGTTTCATATTAAACATCGTCTGTCTTTTATATTTAAAAATACCACCCCCCCCCCCAAAAAAAAAACAACACGATACAATACTAACGAATTAACAAATGAAACTGGAAGAATAAAAGAAGGGTTGGCTGTAAAAATGTGTCCTGTCCTCCTCCTGTGCAGCCTCAGCAGGTCTCCACAGCTCCACGGAGCCGCTCCTGCAGGTGGATCCAGGTGGAGGTGAACGACGCTCATTAATCATGCTTCTTTAAGCGGTTTTTGCCCTTTTATGGAACGATGGACTCGCATCCTGCACACCAGGAATTAAAACAGCTAAACCGCCAGGAAGCAGCTTTTATAATCTGAAAACGAGAACCCGGACTGGAACTCCCTTCAGGTAAATCTGAGCAAAACTTCACCCTTGTAAATTTAAGAACTATATATTTAAGGTATCGTTTAATAACACTGGGTTTTTTGGACTTAGTTGGAATTCAAGATTTTTGATAACGGGAGGAGTGTAGACAGGAGTTGCAGCTCTGCAAGTTTTCCCCCTCATCAGATGCGAATGATGACACTCGCATGTAACCCCGGGAGCAGACGGGACCATCCGTGCCGATAGCATAACCTCGATGGTTTAATCAATAAAGTTGGGGTTTTTTTTGGTTCCTTCATTGAGCCGAGAGCTCGATAAGGTTGTCATCACCAGTGAGGCTGACGTCCGCGCTCTCTTTACCCGAGGGACGGGAGCGCGCACGGCTACATGCATTCTGAGATCCTGCGGCGCGTAAAACCGGAGTTCAGATTTCGCACAAAAACAGCAGTGACACGTGTGAGAACTTTTAGAGGTAAACGCACTTTAATACACATGATTGACCCGTAAACGTCTCTTTGGACGAACATTTTGGTTTGAGTTTGATTAAATATATATTTATATATAACAGATAAAAGCCTGCAACATGACAGGTTCCCTCAACTGATAAAACTCAGCGTCCTGCCAGTAATACATGAAAGCATCATGCAAAACCTGACACACGACACACATCCAGACAGTGGCGACACACAGGCCTGAAACACAGCAATAACAAAGCACAAACGAGGTCATCTCGTTGATTGTGTGATGCCCTAACTGGCGCAACCTTGGCCATGACGCACGACTTTGGCACATTTTTGAGGTATTTGTTTGTTTGTTTGTGTGTGTGTGTGTGTGTGTGTGTGTGTGTGTGTGTGTGTGTGTGTGTGTGTGTGTGCAGCTCTGTGAGGTGCACATTCAGGGGCAGCAGGAGTCAGGGGCAGGTAGGAGGAAGGTGTTGTTTATCTCCTGCGCCATTAAATTCGTGGCGCCTTAATTTTAAAAAAAATAAAGAGAAATGAAGACGGAATGAGCTGGTGTAGATCTGAACGCAACACAGCATAAAACAAATCTTAAACGGTCCGTATTTAGTCCCAAATAGTGCATTAACTCTTATCCACATTAACTTTGATACACATGAGCTTTGGTTAATACAGGCCGCATGTGACCCACGTAAGGAGGCAGTTTATTCCTAATTAGAGGAGTAGGGGTCAGCACCCGTGGAAGACCCCGTGGAGGATGAAGGCGAGGGTGTAGAGGGGGCCGAGAGAGACTTCTCCGATGCTGCATCGTCCATTTTATCTTGAGTGCTCTCTCCGGAGTCAGAGGATGGCGTTTTGGACGGAAGCAGCCCTTCTTTCTCCCTCTTCTTTTGCTTCATCCTCCGGTTCTGGAACCAGATTTTCACCTGAGTCTCATTCAGCTGCAGTGCGGCTGCGATCTCCACGCGCCTGGCCCGGGTCAGGTACTTGTTGAAGTGGAACTCCTTCTCCAACTCGGTCAGCTGCTTGGTGGTGAAATTGGTCCGAACAGTGTTGGGCTGACTCCCGTAGCCGTACTCCCCGGACCGCCCTGCAGACAGACAAATTAGTTACTCTTGATCTATCTATCTATCTATCTATCTATCTATCTATCTATCTATCTATCTATCTATCTATCTATCTATCTATCTATCTATCTATCTATCTATCTATCTATCTATCTATCTATCTATCTATCTATCTGTCTATCTATCACACATTTACAGACGTCAACAGTCTCCGTCCTCCATCACATCATTTGGCACCCACCTGTTTTTGGTGGGTTTCTCTTGACTTTCATCCAGTCGAAGGTCTGTGCGGAGGAGGCGCCTTCAGACAGGGGGGAGCAGCATCCCTCCAGGTGAGCAGCGTGCAGCGGTGACAGTGGGTTGGAACACCCAGGAAAGGGGGTTGTGTGCTCATGCCCACCTCCATAGGCAGGGTGAGCGTACTGCAGCTGGCTCAGGGGGGCGGCACTGTAGCCCTGGCGATGTTGAGACACCATGGAGGAGGAAATGTTACCCGTGTACATCAGTGGGCCGCACTGAGGGAATCCCGCCGGGGAGTCTACTTCCTGGTTGAGTGCGTAATGGTTATAAGACGCACAGAAAGTTTGGGGTCCATAGCTGGAGCTACAGGCCGGGTGGGCCCCATAGGCCAGCCCCAGGGAGCTGGTATTAGACTGGTATGACCCCGGCTGGATGCCGTCTGGGGAAGCCCTGCTGGCCATGAAGCGCTCATCCGCCCCGCAGTTGTTGACAGTCACCGCGCAGGACTGGAAAGTTGTAATCCCGTGGTCCGCGTGGAAAGCTCTGACCGAGCAGGAGCCCCCTTCCCCGCTCATCACCGAGTAGTCTAAGAAGCTGCTCATTGTAGCATCGTTGTACCGGGGACCGAGTGAGCGGCCGCGATACACAACCTCTGATCTCTTCGTTTCTCCCCTCTTACCCCGAGTGACCGTGCCAACCTTTACCTATACTCTGTCCTAATCAGAGGAGGAGGGGGGTGCACGGGCCGATATCAATGAACAGGGTGTTGTCACGTGGGCCCGGGTCAGCCAGTGAGCTACTTGTCCTTATCCCCTCGACCGGTGACAGATTGGTGTTTGAGTGGCTATTTAAATTCCAGGCGCTCGTCGATCAAGGTGACGCGCGTCGCCGCTAATGTATTGGCCGAGCAAACAATGAGCTGCGAGGCAGACGGCGGCGGACAGCTCCGGGGTCGCACCGGGAGCAGGGAGCGGCAGCGCGGCGGCTTCTATCCCCTGCTGTGTGCTCTCCAGTCCGGGGGACAGATTTACATTACGCCCCTTAACCCCTTCATGAGGACGACCTCGCACTCTGACCTCCTCCCGGTACAGTATTTTTGGTAGGAGGGGTTGAGTTGTGTGTGTACGCGTGTTTGTGTATGTGTGTGTGTGTGTGTGGTGGGGGGGGGGGGGGGGCGTTTCTGCAGCATGTTCATCAGTGGGGTGTGTGTGTATGTGTGTGTGTGTGTTTACTTGCGTATACATGCTACATAATGAGGACATTTTGGATGGTTTGAAGGTCAAGACTTGGTTTTAGTGCCGATGCTAGAATTTGGTTCTATTCTGGTTCTGGTTCGGTTTAGTTTCAATGTTTGGCATTGAGGAAATGCATTTTGTCAATGTCCTCTCAAAGCTATACGTACAATTGTGTGTGTGTGTGTGTGTGTGTGTGTGTGTGTGTGTGTGTGTGTGTGTGTATGCGTGTGTGTCCCATTCCGTTGCTCTTCAACACTGACAGGGATTTACTCGGCAAATATTGTCCCAGGGTGAGCGAAAAGGTCAAGCACGTATAGAAAATCTACTTTTACGAGTTTGTTTTCTTATTAAAGTCGCATTAGCCATGTTTTGCTGGGAGTTAGCAGGTGATGTAATGACAACATATTAAGATGATGTGATATTAATTGTTTCTCTCCTAGGGTCACGAGGTCTTGCTATCTCCCCTGGTTTCCCTCCCATATAATGTATTCATTATGCATGTGTAGTGATCAAATGATGTGATAATGTGCGGAGCTTTAATGCGTCAGTGTAGCCGGAGGTGCTGTGGTGGGCTCATTATCCTGTTAAGTTCATCAAATAAAGCTGTTGGAGAAATTAATGGCCACGGAAAGGCTGCGCAGGGGAATGTGCGTGGGAGAGTGTTGCACGGCCAACCTCTCACCGAGGAAGGAAAAGACAGAAGAGGAGAGGGAGGGAGGGAGGGAGGGAGAGAGAATCAGATGGAGGGTTGAGCGCCCCCGCAGGTCATACAGGGTCCAACACAATACATGAAGAACATGATTAAAATCCTCAAATTGACAGATTGTCCATAATCAGATCGTTTCGGTGTATCTCGAGATGTGGATACACAAACTGAAGAGGTGTGTGTCGAATCAGCGGGAGATACAAACCGATGTCAGTCAATCTTGAACACCCATTTAAGACAGAATCACTCGGATAAATGAGCTTGTTGGAGATGTGTTAGTTCAGTTCCATGACGTTTGATTATTTTGCTTATGACAGGTTTCCCATAGAACCCCGATGACTTTTTGCTTTTTTTATGTTTTCTGGTTTGTTTGCAGTAGATATTTTGTACCAAAGCAGCAAGCAAAGCGCGTAAGATATGGGGGGGGGGGGGGGGGTGATAATGGTTTTACTGAGGTGCTAAATGGGAAGTGTTGTCAAAACATACGAGCAAATTCTGTCCTTTTGCAGTGTCAAACCTGCTTCAAGGTTTTAAAATAATCAAATGAAAAGAGGAGTGACTCAAACTTCTTGTGCAGCGCAGCGGTGAACGCACCCCACCCCTCCTCTCTTCTTCCCAGCTGCCTTTGCTGCAGAGCGAGTGTGTGGGCGCAGTGGTTCTGCCTGCCTGCCCGCCTGCCCGTGGAGCTTTCCCCGGCTCTTATTGGAGCTCTCTCGGCTCTTTGTGTGAACACATGTGCGCAGAAAAGGCGCGCTGTCTCGGAATGATTTGGTTACACTGGCCCTGTGGTCAGTCACCGGGCGCTGGAGAGAAGGAGAATCCCCCCACCCCTCCCCTCATTCACCCTCCCCTTCTTTTTTTCTTAACCCTCAACCCCCTCCTTAAACACACTCACGCACACACACTCTGGTTGCCCAGCAGGTTAATGTTAGTCAATGCTGCTTATGGCTTTCAGATCACTCGATAAACCGCCGCTAGGCTCTTGGAGAATCTCGCGTGTGTTGATGAAAATGTGAATTGATCCCTGCAGGCCGACGTCGCAACCGGTGGTTGTTTGTGCACACAAAGCTGTTATTGAGTCCAACTGTGCAGGAGCTAATAACTGGCTCCCATAAGTCAACTCAAGTGCAATAACCATTCATAACCTCTCCATAGTGGAACCATCGCCGCTACTCCAATAATACTGCCGCAAAACCAACTAGCTTGAAAGTATTATTGCATAATGATCATCTCTCTCTGATCATTTGGGTTGTGTTCCCACCAGGGGAAGTCTACTGTCTCCTAACCCGAGCAAGCTGCTACTGCCGCCGCTGTCGGCCGAGCCAGCAGATCCGTGTTTAAACAAGCTATAAAAATGAATTATGGCCGAGCGCACGCAGAGACTCAGCCCCCTTTTTTTAGCTTCAAAAACGGGGAGTGCGGTATGAAAATGTAAGTGGGGTTGTATTTGTGAACATTAAGCCACAATTGGTCTCCTTAATGTCCGTCTCATTCATGCCACGGAGTGATTTATGAGCTCCTGGAGGCAAACATGGCTCGGGTGTTTGCCTGCAACATGCGGACAATGTGGAGAGCTCTGGAGGGCTAAGATCCGTGCGTCTCTTGGCTTTCACGCCACAAGTTTGAATGCGTGAGAGAAAGAAAAAATAAATAAAAAAAAAACTCGTAAATGTTTCAACAGGGAGCAAAAACTGGTGCGAACTTTTTGGAGGTTAAACAGCAGCAAAACAAGCTTTTGTCAAACATTTATATGATATGATGAGATTATTTTTTAGATCTATCAGTAAAATTTAAAACATAAAAGGGACTTCATATGCTTTAAAACTTTTTTTTACATATAAAATCGGAATTATGTAGAATTTAAACGCTAACACAAGTGAAAATTGAAGCCTGTGTGTGCGTTCTTGATTTAAATTCCTTTGCCAACCTGTTGGCTAATTTGCATAACGTCTCTTCTTCGTCCTATTACATTATTTGTACACATTTTCTACATTAATTACTTACGCCAAAATATATTTATATCCTATCTATAAATCCAATAAGAAAAAGACTCCAAACACCAGAAAAAAAGATTGTAGCAAGTTAATTGTATTCTAACAAAAATATCCAAGACATTGGAAGCTATACAAAAATAAAAATGACCAAATTCCATAGGCCTAATATTGTATAATTATTCACATTCACTCATAATTTCCATTCCAAGAGATCATTTTTGTTATGGTAATTACAAGCCACTTAAAAGTAGAAGCTACCGTGATTTAATGTTGTCACCCTTACCTTGAATTAAAGTCAGATATCAACAGAATAAATGTGCCGAATATACAAATAACATCAGAGTTAATACCATCGTAGCCTGACATTAATTGTCCCGGGAAGAAAAAAAGAAAGAAAGAAAGAAAGAAATGATTGATTTCGGTTAATAGTTCAGATGCTGCAGGTCGATTGTAGTTAGAGACTCCGAGAAAAAATAGAAACTGTCCGTAGAGATGTCCACGGGGCTGTCTAGGGACTCTGACAAGCTCGGCGAGGCTGCATCGGAGAGCTGTAGGCAGGAATCCGAGGAGAAAGGTTGGAAATCGTGTATAGAAACATCCAGGGCCGGAGGACTGTCGCCATTGTCCGGGCCAGATGCCGAGCCGGGGCCCATTGTTGACATACAGCCCGGAACAGTGGGTGACGGGTTGGGAAAATGTTTCAGATTTTTGTCATTGCTGTTCAGCGGCGCAGCAGCAAAGCTCAGAGACTCGCTATTGTGGAGCTGCTGTGTGGAGCTCAGAGATTTATTGTGAAAGGAGCAGGTATCTCTCTCCAGCAGGGCCCCGCTCCGCTCATACGGGGGGCCCTCGTCCTCATCCTCGCTGGGGACGCCGTCCTCGCCGCCGGGCCCTTTCCCATCCCCGTTGTGGTTCTCCTTACTTTGGGTCTGGCGCTTGTGCTTCATGCGCCGGTTCTGGAACCAGACTTTCACCTGCCTCTCGGTCAGGTCCAGCAGGGCCGCTATTTCCACTCTCCTCGGCCGGCACAGATACTTGTTGAAGTGGAACTCCTTCTCCAGCTCCAGCAGCTGGGTGTTGGTGTAAGCTGTCCTCAGTCGCCGGGAGCCGCCTCCTACCCCTCCGCTCTCCACAATCTCAGGCGAGCCTGCAAAATAAGCACCGGTAGCGTGGGATTAAAAACCGACACATAACAGTTACATAACCCCGCTGCCCGTGATTCTAATGGCCATCACAAACCACCAGAGAGAGGCTGCAGCAAAATGGCCGCTGGAGCTGCAGCGACTCAGACTCACAGGCTGCAGAGCCTCTATCAGTACAACCATGATTGCGGGAAGATACTCGGGAGATTGTTTTACACTTAAAATCACGTCCAGCGTGATGCAAACGGAATAAAGCAGCGAGGTCCAGGCTGGTGTGGGACGCTAATGAATGCTCCAGCTGCCCTCCTCGGCAACGGCACTCCATCACTCTTCATTACTGTCACACATCAAACTCTGCTACGGCGAGGCGAATAAATCATCTCACATCAACAAACTTTACACTAACTTTTTTCCCTCCCTCTGACACAATCACAGCAATATCAATAAATCTGTCCAAAATAAACACTTCCTCCTCTTCTTCTTTTTCTCCCCCTCAAAGGCCTGTATGTGACTGAGCTGCAGTTTAGCAACAGATAGTTTTTTTTAGAAATCACGCACCTTTTGGGGAGAAGCACACAGGGCCATTGGAGATGGTGGTGGTAGCGGTGGAGGTCGGCAGGTGATTCCTCTTGGAGGCTTTCTTCTCCCGCATCCAGGGGTACTCCGGTGGTAAAGAGGCGGTAGGCAGCGGGCTGCATCCGTCTGGGCTGTGCCTGGGCCGGCCGTGCCGCGGATGGCTGCCTGGATTCAGGCTGGGGATGGTCTGCTCAAAGGGAGGAGGAATCAGTGTCGGGCGTGAAAGCGTCGAGCTCTTGATTGATGAACTTTGAAATGAATCAGCGACAGGGGGGAAAGATGTCAGGCACTCAGCAAGCGACGGCTGACTATTGATAAAACCGCTCTCTCGCTCGAATTCGTAATTCATCTCCGCTCCCTGAGAGCCGAGGAAAGTTTGCACGCGTATTTTTATAAATGTTGCGGCTCACTGAAGACGAGGAAGGAAAAAAATCATTAAAAAAAATCTCCTGGTGGTGTTTTTTTCTATTTCACTGATTACGGCCGTATGGGGACCGAGCTACTATTAAACTATTGAATTCATGGAGACAAGGTTGAAATTGGACCGAATTGCCTGTCACATGATTACCTCTGCCCAATGACAATTTGGGGTTTAATCAAAAGAAGCCACTGTCTGCCTGATTGATCCAAAAACTCTGCGGAAGAACGCCTCGCTCAGCTGGGGGAACGACTGTTTTTATTTACATCTTTGTCCGTTCAGTTTAGCTTCCTCTCGCACCTTCCAGTCCGCTCCACTAAGCTACAAAATGTGTGTTTTTAAGAATGGCTGACGCTCACTAGTACAGGGAAGGAGCCCAGCCTAGGGCGCGCGGATTCGTGCACTCCTCTTTCTCGTATTGTTTGAGGATGTCAGTCGAGAACGCCCCCACTCAGAGCGCACGCACACACACACACACACACACACACACACACACACACACACACACACACACACACACACACACACACACACACCACCATCACACCAGTGCCTATTCATATAGTTGAAAGAAAAAAAAACATACCCAAAAACTGATATTGAGACCTAAGGACCACCAACTAGATCCGTGTCCACTAAATTCAGAGAGAAAGTTGCCATATGTGACGGATATGACATATTCAGACCATAGCAGTAGGCTAATATTTACAGGTACATCAGCTCCACAACAATCACAGCCTTCATGTGTGTTTATTTACATCTTAGAGGGAGGTCATGCTAGACCACGTTCACACACGCTCTCTTTCTTTTGTGACTGCAAGTGGTTGTATTATTTTTTTTTTCGATAACCAAAAACCACCTTCTCTCCAGTATTGGCCCAATATTTAGACTGGTTTCATGTTCATGTTGGATTGGGAAGCCACAAGGCTGAAACCTGGGTATACTGGGAGGCACGAGCTCCTACTATATTTTCCAGAATCAATTCCAGCTGACATTGCAATGAAGCAATCATGGTTACAATCGACCTTTTTTTTCTTTACTGTGAATCCATTTGTGATGTTATTATGTGTATGGAAATGTTACTGCTGCGTGTCTCGTCCCCCCCCCCCCCCCCCCCCCCCCGCGGTGATTGGGTTTTTATAATCCACTCAGAATAACTTGCAAAAGCCACATTTGGGATGTTTTTTTCGTCATGTTGTATTTTCATTCAAAAGAAAATATGGTTTTCTGGTGAGTAAGAGAGGGGAAGAAGAGAAGTGGTAGGCCTCTCTCTCAGTTTGTTGCTTATATACCAAACAAAGAGTCCTGGAAGCCTGTGCGCGATCAATCTTACTCGCCAAAAGGTCTGACAGCTCGGTGCCCTCACAACACATTTAAGGCTTCTAACTCTCCCCCGGATCAAATGCAGCCAGGAAGCGTCGAGAAACACTGGGCCACTCACATTAGAATCATTTTCTACTCGGTAGTTGTAGCCGAGCTGTCGCTGGAGGGATGGTTTTTAAGAGATAAATAAGAATCCAAGTAGACACCAGGCGACCATTTCCTTTTTGGAGGAGGCAGTAATGCGCCAGCGGTGAGTAGAGCGAAGCAGCATCCCTACCTGGCTTTCATCTTGCTTTCATTGTAAATGGGATTTAAACTGATAGGATTTTTAATTTTGGGGGACTTCTTCATGGAGCTGTTAGGGAAGAGTTGGATGTCTGTTTCGTCTTCTCATCCTTTTTTATTTTTATTTATTTTTTTGTTCTTTTGGAATTACGCACAGGCTTTGTGAGTAAGAAGAGGTGTGGGCGGCATTGAAGGAACCTACACACTTTCCAGCACTTTCCCACGGATGGAAACGACACAAATACAAATCTGCTGGTTAAAAATATATATAGATGTACATCAATGCGTGTGCTACCGATGGGTATGAGTCAGAATCAGTCTATTGTTTTGTAAGCGTGTGCGCGCGTGAGTGTTGGATGCAGAAATACTCACTGCATCAGCTTTTTTTTTTTTTTTTTTTTTTTTTTTTTGCTCTGACACACCACGGTTCAATTGTTCTAGGTTTTCCCTGCTAACCATATGTCAGGGCTTGTAATGTTCATGCCCTGTTATATCAATCAAATTTAGACTAAAAAAAAAACAATTTTTGATAGAAAACTCGAGAACAAAGAATTCCACAGATGCACGAAGAGGTGCTACAATATTCAGAAATACGGAAATATAGGAACGTGAGTTTTTCAAATTTTTTTTTTTTTTTGGAAAACAAATAGCGCAAAAATACTGTGCATTTTAATTCGTTTTTTTATGATTTGCAATTACAGTAAATGCAAAATAAAAATGTGTGTAAACGTGTCACATTTCCTCCGCAGCCCTCAGTTTCAACATTAGTGTTAATTCCGTTTCTCAGCCGTCATCATAACCGAGGCATTTACCCCGCAAACATCTGCAAACGTGAGGAATAATGAGACAAATAAGCCCCGTGATGAGAGCAGCGCGGCCTGTATCCTCCCTGACCACATTTGACTGGCTGAATATATCAGGGGATTATTTTTCAAACGATTTCTCATTTAGCTTGTTGTCCTCTTGCAGAATCTCCAGAAGGGTCCGGGGTGACATTTTTATTATTATGGATGTGCCCACGCGGATGAGAGGAGGGGAGAAGACCACCGGAGCGTTTTCTTCACATCTCATCAAGGAGAAGGAGAAAGAACTGATGCAGCTTTTATTTAATATCTGACTTTATCTGCGGCTGCTTCCTGTTTGGCTATCGAAAATTAATTATGGCGGATTGTTTTACTTTTTTTGTTTTCAAAGTAATATAACATTAAACTGCGTATTCTTTTTTTGGGGGGGGTAGATACATTTTATCTTTAACAACATCAATGTAACAGAAAAATATCAACATTTATTTTTGATGTATTTTTTTTCTAAATCTTGTATTTTAATTTGCCATCATGTGAAATGTAATAATTAAAACGGAGGATATGCTTGGAATTATATTTCAATTATTTTATTTATTTCTTCGAACTGGAGCAGCATGGAATGTATGACATCGTGAGAGAGAGAGGGAGAGAGTGAGAGAGAAAAAATGATGTCAGTTTCCTCTTTCTTCAATGAAGAAACTGCGAACGTGTGTCCTTCTTTCCACCCTTATTGCATGAGTGATTGATTTTACATTCGCTGAGAAAATAAAACACCTCCTCGAAGAAGACAAATGGAAACAGGCAGCACTGCTGCTGCTGCTGCCGCTGCTTGCAGATTACAAGTCTGGGCTGGAAAGGGCCGCTAAAGATCCACCAACCTTCTCCTCACATAAATATAGCGGGGTGGGTTGGAGTGTGTGTGTATGTGTGTATGTGTGTGTGTGTGTGGGGGGGGGGGGGGGTCCAAATAATACTAAAGGGACTATTTTTTTTTACACCGAACAAAATAAATAACATTAGAAGTCCAATAGAACAACACAAGCAAGGGAGGTGTTCTAGCTGACCCTTGTTTTGAAAATCTTTTCCTCTCCTATTATCCCAACTCGTGGCTCTTTTACAAGTGCAACAAAATGCAAAAAAACACAATTCTTCAACTGCGGATAAATAAAGACGGACAAATTCACATTAATAACATATGTTCATAATACCCTGTTTGAGTTTTGTTTTTTTTTTAAAAAAGGATTTAAAAATAGATTAAATAGGCCTATGCATATACTGCGCCCCCCCTTCCTCCTAGATAAAGGTCCTTGTGAGACAATGACACGAGCAAATAGAGAGAAATTCAAGCAAGTCGTGATTATTTATCCTACGCTACTTCACACATCAAACTATAGAGAACATAAACAAAAGCCGAAAGAGAGAAGGTGGAAGCTGTGAGGAGGCGCAGAAACAAAGCAGTGATGTGTCTGGAGGTGGGTAAGACAATGGGCGGAGTGATCCGGGCTGCGCTGCGGCGCTACAGATGCGTCAGTTTGGGCGCTTCCTGGATTCTTCCCTGAGAGTAGTGCGGTGTTAGGTCTGTGTACGTCGGTGTGGGATCACACACTCCGTGGTGCTGACTGTTGCCCATTGTGATTGCTCCATTGTAGTCCATATTTGCGGACGGCGGGTGCGGAAGGTGGGTCAGACCGAAAACGGAGGCCCCAGAATTGGGCATTGATTCGATGTAGCCTCCGCCAACATAAACGGGGCTGCCCTGCATGTGCGTCCCGTAGTTGCCGTTTCCTTGGAGAGGATGCGCGTCATACTCGGGCGTGGCCGAGTCGGTCCCGGGATACCTCTTCTGGGGAGGGCGGGCAGTTGGTGAGCGAGCTGTTCAGAGCAGGCGGGTATGACGTGGCCATACCGTACGCGTTTTGATGAGGTTTATTGTAAGACGTAGGCGACTGGGAGTCATAAGGTACACTGTTTACAAGTGAATGCATAGAGCTGAGGTATCCTCCGCCTCCCCCTCCCCCGGAGGAAGGACCCACTGGACTCCGAGGGGACTGTCCGCCAGGGGAAGGCATCATCCCGACGCCTTTTTGATCCTTCTTGTATTTCATTCTGCGATTCTGGAACCAAATTTTGATCTGTCTCTCTGTGAGGTTGAGCAGGTTGGCCATCTCCACCCTCCGGGGTCTGCAGAGGTACCGGTTAAAGTGGAACTCCTTCTCCAGCTCCACTAGCTGGGCGCTGGTGTAAGCTGTCCGGGCCCTCTTCGATGCTGCCGACCCTGGAGGACTCTTGTCTCCGGGGCAACTCTCCACTGTCAAGGAGGAAGAAGAGGATGTCAATCAGTTATTCATTACACACAGGGGAGCCACAGAAGCAGAGGAGTGAAAGTAGAAAACACACAACTCTCCGCCAACCGGACGAACGTGGGAGAGCAGTTTGGATAAATATATCCTGCTCTATTTAAATCCTCGTGTATGTGGTGCAAACATCTCAGCAGTTTGATAAATCTGCACTCCACTACAAAGCCGCGAGGGTTATCACCAGAGCTGTATGAGACAATTAACAATCAATGTGAGGACAAAGCGCCTCTGTGCGTACTGACCGCAAAGCAAAAAAAAAAAAAAAATGTAGAAGAGCAGGTCAATATCTGATATGGAGGCACGTAGACCGGCTTCTACTTCCTACTAAGACATTTGACCCTCATCTCCCCCCGTAGTCATACAGTAGCAGGCGTAATGCAAACACGAGCATTATGTATTCCTCAGGGTGTGTGTGTGTGTGTGTGTGTGTGTGTGTGTGTGTGTGTGTGTGTGTGTGTGTGTGTGTGTGTGCGCGCGCGCGCGCAGCAGCAGCAGCAGCAGCTCGCTGATAACTGTCCCCTTTCTTGGCTGTAGAATAGCAAGGTGGTACTCTACTTACCGCTGTGGCAGGCGGCCAACACGCAGGAAATTTCACTAAAGCTATCAGACAAAACCTGGAGCAAAAGGAATGCAGCGTGACATAACCTGCCCCGTGCGGTTAGCGTGGAGATGAAAGGGAATTAAACCAGAGGAACAGGATGAGTGTTCTTTTAATCAGGTCAATCACTTCTAGCAGAAATTCATAGATTAGTTCTGTGCATACCCCCCCCCACACACACACACACACACACCGATCACCCAGTTCGTTCTATCACACCTGAATCATTCTCCTCTGTAAGGCTCTTCATGATGATTTAGAGTTCCTACGCATGGAATCTTACTTATCGTTCTAATTTTCTGAAATTACTTTCTGTGACTAACTTTATCATCAGGAGTCATGAGAAGAACCCCCCCCCACCCCCCCCCCCCCCCACACACACACACCCGACCCACACACCCACCCACCAAGTTCCCCTCCAATCAAAACACCAGCTCGACGTGAAACAACTGTGTTTGTTTGTTGTCTCTCTGGGAACATTATGTGATCAGGGGACATGTGTGTTTACAGTAGGAGGGGTCAACCGGGGGGCACAACAAATGGTGGAGCATCATATTATATCCAGCTCTCTGTTTTATGTCATTGAAATACAGAATATAAAGTCAAAGCCTGGGTGGAGGTGTTTGCTTACACCTCTGAGGCTGCATACTTCCAGAGGAGCTTGGACGGATATATATATATATATATATATATATATATATATATATATATATATATATATATATATATATATATATATATATATATATATATATATATATCCTGTAAAATTTACACCCATGTGACAGGCAGAGAAAGTGAACATGAGCTGTGAGAATTATGGCCTTCTTGGGGAGTATTATCCTGTTGTGGTTTGACACCCCTCCCTCCTCACGCACCCCCCTTTACCGTACCACCCACCCGCTTAGTTCCCTCAAAATGTAAGTTTCTGGTGATGGCGCGTTCAGGTACCTGAGCTGGAGCTACTGGTGGGTTTCTGCTTGGTGTTCTGGCGGGTTTCCTTCATCCAGGGGAAGATCTGTTTGCTGCGAGCAGAGGAGGTCGGGGATCCGTTCTTGGCGCTGGGCTGGTTGGAGTCGTTGCTCGTGTTTTGGCTGATAGCACCGGGGGACTGTGAGGGAGGGGGAGGGCCTGACACCGGTAACTGTGGCTGATTGCTTTCGGGATGAACCGTAGACTGCGCCGCCTGAATGGCTGTGGTGCTGTCGCAGTTTTCCGCCATCTCCCCCGGCTTCTGCAGAGCCACGGAGCCGTCAGGAGACTGCAGGGAGCAGGCAGGTCGATGGTACTCACTTTCCACATGAGAGGCCCGGGGATATTGGACCTGATTGGCATCATAACTGAAGCCATTTGCGCTTTGATATGGGTAGCCACTGTAAATTGCGGAGCTGTCGTAGTAGGTTGCCTTTTGCATCTCGCCGTTTCCCAATATTTATTTCAGAAACTGACAGGGTCTTGACACCCTTGTAGAATAACATTGGCACCCCGTGGTCACGTGACGCCTCTCCGCCAATGGCCTCCTCGGGTGAACCTAGGGTTACAAGAAGCACTGTGAGGAGAAGAAATGGTGGCGATCCATCTTACTTTTCAATACAGGGCTGACACTGGAGACTATAGGCGAGCTAGGGCCAGCAGTCCCGCACACTATTACCGTTTACCTTCTGGCTTACACGGGCCACAAAGGCACGCACTAACCTTGTATTACCATCTGTGCCAAACTACATTAAAACAAAAAAAAGCTCTTCAAAGGCATTTCACAGATCAGTTTTTGAGCCCTAACAAGAACCTGCATGACATCCCGAGCCTCTGGGCGTATTAACCGCGAAGCTGAATATGGAGTTACAGTAGTAGATAGCTTATTACCGCACTGGAAAATCACATTTCTGTTACAGTGTTATTCTACCAGCAGAGCTGTCAGCTGCAGATCGCGTTTCTCCTGCAGCAGGCGAACATATTCCGCGTGACCTTTAAATACTTTTTTTTTTGGTTTAGTTTTTTTTTTTTTTAAGGAAAAAAACTTCCTCCAGCAGCAGAATAGACCTCAGATCCCCACCACCACCACCACCACCACCTGGCGCGAACCATAAACAACCGCATTCTGGCCTCTTTCCTTTATTTGCATGCTGTAAGAGAAATGGGAGAGCCACGAGGGAAACCTGAAAAACCGGGCAGGCATCCGTGCATCTTCACGACCACGCGGTGTGAACTTTTCCCTTGCAGGCCCATAATAATGGCTGCTGTCCGTGCTGTCTGCATGGCCGGCGGCCCGACGGTGTGATGTATGAGGGGGGGAGGGAGAGGACCGCTGAGAAGGCGAGCCCGGTACCCAGGTGCAGACAGACCCGGGATGAACAGCTAGAGCTGCTGCTGAAGCATTCATCACTCAGGTAACCATGGGGATGTTCAGGCAGTACCGGGGGAAACGATAAACCATAAAGGTTCCACAGGTCATGTAGGAAAAGATATTTCATTATCTGACATCACTAATGGCATTTCAATGATTATTATTATTGAATAATATCAATAAAAATAATCACAAATGATAGCGTGAATAAACTTGTAAAATAAGAATGAACGTGCGAAATATTAAAAATAAGCCTTTACATAAATTCATATTAATAAACATTTTTAGCCGCCGGCTCATTTAGTCTGATGTCACGCAGCTCTTTTGTTTTAAAAAATGTAGTCAAACTGTCTCAGTCAAAGCCGCAGGTCATTTTGAGAGAATGTAAGATAAATTAATTAAATATAAATTATTGGACTGCCCTTCTGATTTGTACTTTTTGCTACAGAGCGAACCTGGTTCGAATCGTAATTCCACAAAAAGAACACAAAAGAGTAAAAGCTTCACTTCTATGTTTAGCTTTAGCTGAGTCTCAGGCAGTACTCGAACTTAAGAGAGTAAACAGGAAGAAATGCAGGGACAAGTGGATTCGTGCGTAAAAGACAATCCGAGCAAAAGCATTGAACGCGCAGAGGGAAGAAGGAGTCTTGGCTGGATCTGCAGCTCAGGATGACCTGGAAAAGACAACAGAATCGAGCCATTGCGAGAGTCTTAAATGACAGCAAAAAGAGAGACAAAAGACAGACTTGGGCTCTGCGCGCAGCCCTCTGCTCCACGTTAGAGAAATCTGGCTACCCGACTGTGTGTGTGAGTGTGTGAACTCTTCCTGAACCGAGATCTAAGTCATACGGTGATAAATCACCGCGCGACACACAAACTCCGCCATTTACAAGCAAGGGGAGCCTATTTCTGGCCTGCTTACCTTCTCCTCTGACGACCAATGCAGAGCAGCGAGCAATATCTTCTCATTCAGCGACGAAATCGATCAAAACAGTAATCCAGAGAAAAGTTTGAAGGCAGGGCTGAGTGAGGAGGCAGCAGGCTGCGCCCCTGTCTCACGCCAGGCATTAGCAGCCACAACAGAAAAGGGAAGAGCCGAGAGAAACCCCTTTCCTTCTCTCCTTGTCTTCTCTACTCGACGTGGATGGGTAAACCGAGATTACGAAAGCAGGCGTGAGCGCTCGGGTCAGCGAGATAAGACTTATCTGGCCTGGAGATTGAAGGTATCGTCACGCTGCAGAGCAGTGGCCAGGGCTTCATGGCAACATTAGAGGCAGCCAAGGCTAAACTGGACTATGTGATCCTTCACCAGTACCACGCAGACACCAGTGAACTGCCCCGAACCACAGCGTCACCATAGACAAGAAAAATTATGCAAATGAAGTAGCGCCTTGGAAAGCCAGTTCAAATCAAGTGGCTGCCTCTCCTCCCCCAACCAAATGAGGTGGTGTGTCTACAACAAATAACACAAATAGCGTGGAAGTCCATCCCCAAAGTGTTTGCAATGTTTTTTTTTGTTATTATTTAGAGGAATTAGGAGCCTGGTAGAGGACATGCTGGAGAGCTGAGCACGCTGCTTTTGCATCTCCACGGGACATAAAAGGCCTCTATCCGCGGATTAATCATTAATCCGCACTTTTGCATGAGCCTCTATCGTTTTTCTTCTTCTTTTTTTTCCTTTTTTGGCGCAGCGCTCTCTGATTCAGACTGCTTGAGTGAATATCACATCATTATATGTTCGATCAGAAGGCGCAGCAGCAGCTTCACATCAAAAGCAGAGTTCAATGCACATCAAGAGAGATCCCCAGCAGGAGCATGGGTGTGAAAAATGAGCAGAAGTTTCATCACCAAAAGGCGAAGCGGAGGACGTGCAGCGAGGAGCCGGGGAGAAGAAACCCGGCAGCAGGGGGAATCCCTCCGCGTGGTAATGTTGTCTTTTGCAGGAATAGGGAAAAAAAAGGAGAGAGGGAAAGAGAGAGAGAGAGGAAGAGAGAGAGAGAGATTTATGTCCTCTCAGCTCCTCCAGGCTGCTGCATCCTCTTTGCTGCGTTCTGGCCAAAATTCAGTGACACAATTAAAAGGATAAAACGGCGTGGGAGGATGAGTGGGACGTAAATTCACGTGTGAGGTTTTTTTTTTCCCAACTCGGCTTTTTTTTTTTGAGTGGGTGAGGGTCTTTTCACGTTGTATAATTATTTACTTCTTTGTGTTGTGCTAAACTGCTGATTTCGTTCTTCTCTTTAATTTGGCCTCGGGTAGAAAGGTTAAATGTCACTGAGGTGAGGCGTTAAAAAAAAAAAGAAGTAACGTGCAGGAAGAATCGTGAAACTTCAGCGCAGCAAACGCAGCTTCTGATCCAGCGAGAGAGGAGTTTTTGAAAGGCGCCGCTGCAAGAGCCGCGATTCCTCTCGTCACTTTTATAGTGACAAATTACACCACAAAGACAAGTGGAGGAGAAGGAATTATTGCTCTCGAGCCGCTCGTATAGCTGCTACACGGAAATGTGCAAGTCAGAGGCTGTTCCTCTATCCCTGTGAGGGCTTCAGTGGGCGTGCGTGCTACTTATTATTAGAAATGGAATAAGGATATCACCATCAAGCATTCATAACCCAAATCAATAAAGAGATATAGACTCACCGGGCGGTTCAAGGTGTCCGTGCGATGCTTGGAGTAGACCTGGCAGGGATTCTGCAACGAGGATGAGGATAAATACGTTCACTCGGTGTGATGATGCAGGCGTTTGATGCGTTCTGAAAACTGCTTTGATTTATATTCGTGGAGAAGCGATCACTTCAGAGGTAGAATCGTAAAAATAAGACGGGTTTTGGAGTTTGGGCCTTGCGTTTTTGCGGCGCCGGGAAGATAATCGTGGCTCACGTGTTACACTAAACGTAGAGGAATCTAAAAGTATTTGTTTTTGGAATAATTATAGATCAATATTTGAATTCAGTAGCAGGCCTCGCGTCTAATGTTTGTAGTATTAACACGTCGAGAGAAATGAAGATGAAATAAACAATGCAGGCTAATCTTTTCTTTTTTATTCTGGGGGGGGGGGGGAATTTCAAACAAATCAAATGAAAAAAAACACAGGAGGGTTGCATTTATACATTAAAAAAAACAAAAATATATTCGTGCTTAGAAATCGTAAAATGAATCGATGAATTTCAAATTTAAAAAAAAAACAACATTTTTTTTCTCGCAACAAACAAACCAGCACAGAGTATCGCTGAGGGTTTGCGTGTAAAAATATATAAATATATATGTAAATATATATATATAAAAACACAATAACATACAAATGAGTCTATGCAAATATCGTGTTTGTTGTTTCCCTGCTGGCCGGTAAGCATTTTCTCCACAAACGGATCGAATAGTCATTAGCTGTGGCGCACCAGCTTCCCAGAGTCCCCGCGCCCATAAATCAAGCAGGAGCGCCGTGACCTCAGCGCGGCCGCGCGGTCCTGGATGGCACTCTGTCTTCCATTATATCCTCGTTTCCCTGGCGGAGCGACACAACCCCTCCGCTCTCTCCTGCTTTTTATGGAGCTCGTCTTGATGTATCATTTACGCAATAAAATATATGTATATAATAATAATAATGATAAAAATCCCACGTAAAGACACGAGATGTTTGCTTTTTATGGGGCAATGGCGGCTCGTTGGAGCGGCCGCGCGCTTTGTTTGGGTTCTTCTTGGGAAGCTTGATTTTGAAACAGCTACTTTATTTACAAAAGGCAGCGCGGGCCTGCTTGTACGCACGACAACGCATTAAAGAAAGAACTCGTTAAAACAGGGGGGAGGGAACGTGAATGACTGCAGTTTTATTGTGAGTTTGATCTGAAACAAACAGTAGATTTATTATGATATTTAACACGGCGCGTTCAGTGGAAGAGTGTCCTGATGTTGCTCTGATAAATCCTTACATCTCCACACAAGTACGCTGATGAAATTATGTTGGCCTATTTCTGCTGGAGTCACCCGAGCCGGTCTGAGACATGTGCTGGTGATCCTCTGTTACCTGTGTATTTCCTCGCCCTGCGTAAACCCTCTCACTGACCTCTGCCTCTCGCTGCAATAACTCACGACAGTAATGAACAATCGACGGAAATACCTCAAAATAAAATCCATCCTCCCAACGCTCGGGCTGTGACTCTGTCCGCGTGGAAAAACATATCCGTCCGTGACAGCAGAATAGTACATCCACAAAACCGGGATCGCTTCTCTTTTAGTCTGCTTCTCGGTTCTTTTTCTCCCCGCGCGGTAAAAACAAACTAGAGAGCCCGGAGTCCCCTCGTGGAAAGAGGGGGTAACCTGCATATAATCAGCATCATATGGCCAGATCGGGGCTCCGGTTGTCTTCCCTGTGCCATAACATCGCGCAGCATTATGCGTCCCGCTCACGTGACGCAGCGTCAACTTAAATCCCTTTTATTTGAGCCAGTGAATCATTAATGGAGGCAGTCATTGCCCCTGAGGAGAAACAGATCAGTTTGGCGGGGGAAAAAGAGGGGTATGTGACACCGCAATGTATCTGGCAGAGGAGCAGGTCTCTCGCAGAGAAGCAGCGATTCCACGTGTCGCCCATTCAGAGTGCAAGATTGCTCTGTCAGTTTTTAAGTGCCATATATTTGGTGGCTGTTAGCGCCCTGAAAGAGCTCCCAGGCTAACCCTGCCCCGGCTCCTTATGCTCAGCTTCAAGTGCAGCCGAAGCTCGGAGCCGCTGTGTTTCAACAAGAGTGTTTTTACGCTGCCGTGTGATAATTCTCACTATGTGAGATGAAGAGGGCTTCCCTTCCATTTAGGGCTGGCACGATGATCACTCATCTCTCCAGTAAACCTCTGCTCCGGCGCAGCCACAGACGCCGATTGCCGTACAGAAAACTCAATGTCGCCCCCCCCCCCGACACACACACACACACACACACACACACACACACACACACACACACACACACACACACACACACACTCCTCAGTCCTGCAGCTCATTGTAGTAGCCTGCTGTTGGCTAAATAGAGACAAAACGTCACGCATGTACCTGTCCTACTTAAGGAGATTGTACGTGGGGGCGGGAGGGGGGGGGGGTGGTGCGCGCGTGTCAGTCAACACTGAGCGGACAGTGCAACTCAAGTGTGGCTGCTCGACCCCGCTGATCAGTACATGGACCCCCTCATTCGACCTACATGCGCTTAAGTACACGTCCAGCTGAGTGATGATAGAAATTACAGGTTTTCAAGCAAGACTTTTGGAGCTTTTGGGAAAGAAAGAGAGAGAACGGGAGTGTGTATGTGTGTGTATGTGGGGGGGGGGGGGGTAGTTTGCTAATCCAAGACCACCATAAAATAAACAATTTCCCATCCAAAGAGTGTGCCATGCGCGCGCCGTGGGACAGATCTGGCTGCTGGAGCACCAGATAATGCCAAAAAAGCGCTGGCCGGAAGAGCCGTTCTTTTCTCGGCACCGTTTGGTGCTTGTTTTCAGTCAACACCGAGCAGCGGGCGTGGAAAAATCCCACCACAACTATTAATCATTCGGGGCGGACATAGACAGCAGCATCCCACTCCCACACCAGCCTTTGTCTTCTCAAACTTGAGCGGTAAAGTTTTAAAGTCAGGAAGAGAAGAAGACCTGCTCTTATTAATTCACCTTCTACACGAGATGAAAAGAAGCTTTGACTTTTACGCGCGGCTCCCGAGTTATTAGAAGGAGACTCATAGTGAATTGTTCACCTGAAGGTTTGTCTTTTACATTTGGTTTTATCTTTCTTGATCTATTTTTACAGATGTAAAGCTGTCACCGGGATTATTTGGCACCCGACAAGACTGCAGGAGATTTCACGTCGCCTTTCGCCACTGCACCTGAACTTTTCCCTGACCCGAGCAGGGGCGCTGAGGCTCGAGTGGGGGGTTATTTTGGGTTCAAAAACACGGAGAAGATTGAATCCAGAGGCCTTCAACTACTCGCCTTTACTCTTTTTTTCCTTCACGTTTTCGCTGAACTTTTTGTTGTTGTTGTTGTTGTTGTTGCTTGCATTTATTTGTTTCAAACTATAAGTGACGGTGCTTTAAATCCAACCTGTTTTAGCGTGGAAAAATGCTTTAGAAGTTATTCCCACAAATCAAAGCTTCTTATCACTGTCAGCGAAGAGCAGTCGGAGGCTGGATGTTGGCCAGACGACGCTCCATATCTGCCCACAATGTTGACACTCGCAGCTCTTAACAGCCAGGCTTCGGTTACCGAGACACTCAGGCGAAGATAACTCTTCCTGCGAGGTTTACATCGGCCAACATCAAGGCTAATGTGAAATTCAACACTTGGATCCATCTCTTATGGACGCAGACAGGAACTGGGAGCTATATGGGAATTATTTGCTTAAACACATATAAATATATATGCGGAGAGAGAGAAAGGAATGTATATAATAAAAAATTTTCCCGTTGATTTTAGTGGTCTTTTCCTGACTGAAACCTTCGCAGGTTCTTTGCGCAGTGAGTGAATGCGGAGGGGAGAGCTTAGGAGAGTATAAATTGATAAGTGTCACATCAAGCCCGAGGACTTCGTTAATGTTTGACATGCCTCCATTGAGCATTGTGCTCGCTCTCTGAAAGCCTCTTTTCTTTTTCAGTTGTCCTGACAACTTTGAGATGCCAAAGCGTCATTGTGTAGTCGTTTAAACACATTTTCTCTCATTATTGGAAATGTGAAATGAATTTAGGACTTAACAACGTCAACTCAGCGAATGAGAGAGAGAAGCAAGCCAGATTGCAGCTTGAAATTTCCATGCACGCAAACTTAAAAAAAAAAAACCAACAACGCTTTGGATGACTTTTTTTATAATAACGTTGAGCGGGTAAAGCCGGTGAAGTTCCAGCTCCCGCAGTTTTCACTCTGCAGCGTGTCGTTTTAAACACATTTACAAACGCACTAAAAAAGTTTAACTTTCCTCATCCTGGGTTTTTTTTTTTTTTTTTTGCATCTTTTGAAAATGTTGGAACATCTTGCGCCATACAACTCAGTTGCACACGTTGAGTATTTTCTATAAGCAGAAACTATACATTTGAAGAATCTATCAAAAATATATTTGACAGTCAATATGAAAAATACAGATATGATTATTTTATTTTGATAAACACAAATGTGACATCATGAACGTCAGAACATCTACAGGTCATGTAGCAGTTTGATGTGCAAAACATCGCATTTGACTCAACTTCCTGTATATTTAAACGTATTTTATTTATTTATTTATCTATTTATTTATTTATTTATTTATTTATTTATTTATTTAGATCTCCAGATAATTAAAAGGAAAAAAAAAGTCCCATCTACTCACAGGTCATGACGCGCTGTGTGTCCAGCGGACAGAGTTTTGTCAGGGAGGAAGAGCTCTGATCGACTCGCACCCTGCAGAGGATCACTTCAAATGAAAATAAGGCAGATTTTCACATCTATTTCTGACCCCGGGCCATTCATTATTCAACAAGTCACGTGGATGGGCAAATTAAAATTTCAGTACTTTGGAAGTGACCTCTATTCGCGAATCAAATTACTTGAAAAGTGTAATTTAACTTCTTGGGAGTCTGCGCAAAAATCGGTGTCTGTCAGCCGTAACGCCATCTTCTGCACGGCTCTCGTGTCTGCAGCCGGAGAAGTTGGAGAGTCTCTGAGTTGAACCTTTCAGACGAATGCAGCTAAGTCATGTCAGAGACGCGGCACATATATGGACACATTTCTTTTGCAAAAATTAAATGGATGCTGTCATCGCGTCATCAAGGCCAAATTAGTGTCAAATCATATTTTTAAATCACATTAAATAACTCTCACAACGCCGGCACGTCCGCACTGACGCCAGCGCGTCCGTGATGAGCTGCTGTCTCTGTGGATGAATCCACGGTTCAGATTCACACCTAAAAACAGGGTTTCGTTTCCGCGCTGTCTCTGGGTAAATCTGAAATTAGCAGAGGGAGAAAAGAAGAAGAAGAAGAAGAAGAGAGAGAAAAAAAAGCTCTCGGAGGTCTCAGCGCTGATGTATGGTCTGAACGTTGTATGTGTCGAGAGGTCAGGGGTCAGGAGAGGTGCTCTGGACTGTTGATTGGTCAGAGCCGGCCGTGTCCCCTGGTTGAACTCTCTATTGTTTGGATGTAGCAGGTAGGGACCAACACTCACACTCTGGTGCTCTCTCAGGCTGCCTGACATCTCCTTCTAATGGCGGGGGAGAACAATATGTGTGGCCGGATACATTTACTAAATTGGCGTTTGGTCTTGAATTCCCGTGTCAGTAGTAAAGCCTCTAACACGTTGAGGCAGCAGCTGATACCTGCAGCCATGGCTCATATTGAACCAGGAGAAGGTGCTTGATATTCATGGACATTTTGCGCTTTTCACTTATTTGGGCGTCACAATGTCTTCGAAATTTTCATACATTTCTAAACAGGACACACACTTCTGATTTTTTTTTTTTTTTAGTAAAATCATCAACTTAAGTAAATATGTTCTGGAATTCTAATTGGGTAAAGAGGGAACTATAACTATGTGAATTATCATATAGCCTCCATAAATAAAAGTGGCGCAATTCTCGGACAATTTTACGCACGCATACACTTAACCAAAGGCATAAAAAGTCTGATACATAGTCCACTTGTTAGAAATGAAACAAAGCACTACGCTCATGAAATATTTGTATTTTAAAAAGTGTTCTAATTTTTTGAAGATAATTCCTCAACTCTCATAAACAAATAAGGAGACACCTTGATGCGCATTACGCGCCGCTACGTGTTGCGCTCGTATCAAATCCACAATCACACGACATCCAAAGCCACGTCAAAGCCTCATAAGTGAAGTACATATTTATTTTCACAAGGACAGATTCGGTCTACACTAACCTACATCACAACGATCATTACTGAGACAACACACACAAATATTCACAGTTTAGAACACAGCACAACATGGGACGCGCTAGAGCACAAATCAAACTAACAGACCTCACAACAAACAGCGACGAACAGAAATCTACCGGACGAAATGCTCTCCTCGTTGTGCCTTCATTATGATTTGTCTATGTACATTACATGTGGAAGTCACCTGGACTACATTCAACAGTAAACCAGCCCACTCAGACATACAAACTACGCTGTTACTCTGACTGATGCCATACGCCTCTAAATCTGCTTCTTCTATCAGGCATCACGCTTAATAACTTTCAAGTATATTAGAACTCTCCATGAGCAATAATTAAAAAAAAATAATAATAATGACGATAAAAAAATAATGGAAAAGAGTTCAAGCTTTTACCTCACTCGTTTTGAACTGTGGAGATACATTTTTGATCAGAGTCCTACATTTGAGTGTGCGTTATCCTTATTTCACATAATAAACAAATGTATAAACACTTCAGTTGCCACCGCGGGAATTAAAAGTGTGTTTCAAGCTTATATGAAGAAGGGAAAGACGACCGGAGGGGGGAAAGGGTACAAAGCACGTGACAAGGTGAAATGGAGAACACCATGTGTGTAAAATATTGAGAATCGGTCCGTCAAATTCCACGTGTGTTATTTGCCATCTCAGTCTAGGGTTTGCGTGGTGGTGCACTATAGACCCGCGGTGCACGGCGTGGGGACGAGCTGCTGGCCTGTTTTGATCTGCTGCTGCTGCTGCTGCTGCTGCTGCTGCTGCTGCTGGGCCCCCGAGGATGAGGCCGAGCTGGAGGAGCGGATCTTGGTGTTTGGGAGCTTGTGCTCCTTCTTCCACTTCATCCTCCGGTTCTGAAACCAGATCTTGACCTGGCGCTCGGACAGACACATGGTGTGAGCAATCTCCACCCGCCTGCGCCGGGTCAGGTACCGGTTGAAGTGGAACTCCTTCTCCAGCTCCAGAGCCTGCTGGCGGGTGTAGGCAGTGCGGGACCTCTTGGGCACTCCTCCATTGTAACTGGCATTGACTGAGGGTGGAAAAAAAAGCCATATAGAGGCAGGCAGGCAGGTGTTACATGCGGGCTGATAGGGTTTAAATCCAAAGCGCCTCCACTGGACACATTACAAGATCGGGGAAACTATAAACCATTTTATCATTTGGTGGGAATTGCAGTTTGTTTTACTCTCTGCCTTGTTCCACATTAGAGCGTGACCTTAATGTGGCGATGCCGAGTGCTCAAGCACTCGCATCCAGGGACAGATCAAGCTCAGAAATGATTAACTAAACAGTGGGGTTGGATATTACAGTTTGGCTCGGCTCCAGTGCTGGAGGTAGTTTGGGTTAAAAAGCAACAAAGGCACATGGCCCCGACAGATGAACACAGGCAATAAAATTTACGAGGGTCCTTAATTACCGACCCTGCTGCTCGATAGTCGTAAATTGCTGCTGTAAGAGCTGCTACTAGTGCTGCCTCAATAGCTTCGCGTGTGTTCCACTGCTTGTTTCTCACTGGTTATGTTATTTAACCGTGACGATAACTCACCGGTGCTAACGTGGACCTTTTTCATCCAAGGATAGACCACCGGCTCCTTGCCCTTCGCTACGCCGGGATATACCTCACCGGCGAGGCTGCAGTCTTTGATGGCATTTGCCCCTGCGCCACCATCTGGGGCCGCGCCGAGGCGAGGACCGTGGCTCTGTGGAACTGGCTGCGGCTGTGTGTGGTGTCCATCGCTGAAATCCTCCAGTCCAGCGGCGGGTACATTACTGTAATCGTATCCCGATTCTGTGTAGTTTGACCTCGGATAGGATGGCTCGTCGTGATGGGGAAAGCCCGTATCTTTTGGCCGCTCGTAGTAATCACCGGGGTTGGGGATGTATCCGCTCTGCTGGTACTCGTCGCACGGAGGAAAGGAAGGCTCGATATAGTTGGAGTTTATCAAGTAGGAACTCATGGTCATTAATTTGTGAAGTGCAACAATACTAATTTTTATCGCGCTGTCGTTTTTCTGATCTCCACAAAACCCTCCTACTCGCTGTCAAATGTACAAAGTTGCCTGGTCACGTGTGTAGCGCCACCAATCACCGCGGGTCCTGTGGGCATCATGTAAACAGGAACCAATGGAAAGCATGGCACTGGTACCACCGACACCGCTCCGGCTGCGTTACGTAGGTGTTTTCCTTATTAAATTGCAGTATATAAAGCAAAACCAATCACTTAACTTGTTTACTGCATGAGCCCAAAGTTATGTGGGTGAGGCTTCCGAGCGGGGAAAAAAAAAATCCACCTCCTCGGAAACCACTGATGAGAAACAACTGGATGTGAAATTCAAGCCTCCAGAAAACACAGGTTGCTCATAAACAAAGAGATTCGTCTTCAGTAGCAGCATGCTGGAGATATGAAAAAAAAAATGTGCTGCAAAAAAAATCATTAAAAGTTATCAAACAATAATAAAAAGAAAAAGAAAAAAAAACACACATCAGCTTATTCCATGCTAGTCCACAAGCTTCCTGATGAGAGGAGCCGGAGCTCTGCGGACATCCAAGCCTGCGTGTGAAGCATCTGGCTTCAAAAAAAAAAAAAAAAAAACCACTTCTCACGCTGCAGCGCTGCACGCACAAGGCCTCTGAGTTTGTGTATTTGTGTGTTAGCTTGGGTGGAATATCTCCCGCAAAATAGCACAGCGACAATGCGAAGCTGTTTTGGCGTTTGTCTGTTCTTAACATGTCTGAATAAACATCGCGTGGTCTCCTCGTATCGTCACCGAGAGCCTCATCCAAACACCGGGCCAACACTTGCACGCACACCCACGCACACACACACACACACACGCACACATTCACACCTATACACACACGCGCACACACGCATATATCTGGCATTGCAGCCGGATGCAAAGCAGAACATGTTTCTTATTTAACAGTATTTACAAAAAAAAAAGACATGTCAAGCTGAACTATTCCATGAACAAAAAAACGACCACGTTCCAATGTCATGTGAACAAATTCTTTCCCCAATCAATCCTGAAATATATCCAAAATAACTGCTGCAAACACATCGTCAACACTGACGTGGCCCAAACCTGCCAGAGATGAGTGTGGACAAGCAAGTCCACCGCAAACAAGCAAACTGGGAGGATGGAAAGTCTCCTGAAACTGTGAGGAGATTTGGAGGTTCGAGGAAAAGTTTGAAATTGGAAAATTCTTAAACTAAGCAAAGCAACAAAAAAAAACAAAAAAAAGAACAACTCCACGAATGATGAATAATGAAGGAAAGGAAAGAAATGAAAAGAGAAGGAAAGAAAGGAAAAGAAATTCTACGATCAGCACAGCATCTTTCAGCCTCCCAGACATGTGATTAAGAAATAAACTTCAGGCTAATAAATATCTGAGACTCTCAGCGGAGAAGGAAACGTCTCTGACCGTGTCCCTCGCCAGCAGCCAGCAGCTCCGCGTCCTGCTTCCCCTCCATAGCCGAGATCCGAGGTGAGACACTGCAGTTGTCCCCTGAAGACGCCGCAGCAGCTCCGCACTGACCACATCAACAAGGCCTCTGCGTGGAGGAACAACAGGCCAAACTTGAGAAATATTGAAAGCTTTCTTTTCACTCCTTTTTTTTTTTTTAGCTGCCCCCCTCCTTTTAGCTCCCCTAAACAGAGATAACTTCTGCCTGACCCCAAAGTGACACCGTTTCCATTTTGTTTCTGATTAATCTTACCCATTGACAGTCTTTGTTAAACAACAAGGCGTGCCCTTTTTCCAAAGAGGCGACATTTTCATATCTGTTAGACGCGCTGACCCGGGCTTCACCCCGGACTTGGACTTCAGTTTTACAGGCTCTGTTCAACTCTGCTGGGTGTTTGGGGGGGGAGCACTTAACGCGGGTCAGCTCCAGGGATGGTTCCCAAAGGATTATTTTTAAAATGTGCAAACCCCCCAACCACCACCACCACCACCACCTCTGCAACTCTCTGGCAGAGTTACAGTGAGATGTGGGGGGACGGATCTCTGTCCTGATATTAAACATGTTTCTTCACCCTCTCTGGCTCTAGATGTTGGAATATTCGCCTGCATGGGACTTAAACAGGTGAATTATTTGACGCAACAACAACAACAGCAAGATCAGGAACACACTGAGATTGATATGTTTTACTTTAGCTTTAAGGAGCATCTGGTTGTAAATGTCAGCTGATCTACTCGTCTATGCATCCGCATGGCCGAGGGACCACCTGTAAGTCAGTATGTCAACATAATGTCAGCGGTAAGACAACTACTCCTGGTATCTGAATTTACAGTCTGCTGCCATTCTATTATATATAGGTCCTGTATAAATATGGGCCAGCTCAGCTCGGCTATTATCCACTTACTGCTATTCTCCCTGAGTGAAAAACGGCTCTTAGCTCGGACAGGCCTCTCTACTGCTTATTTGGGGGGCTTCTTTCCTACTTTTTTTCTTTTAATAACTTAAATAAAATCTTTTACCCCGGAGGTTCAAGTCTGGATGTATTTTTTAGACGGTTTCTGTATCTCCAGGCCTGCAAGTCTCTTCAGCGAGAGGGAAATACCAGGAGATTTTAAAGGCGGGACAAGCCTCTATTACGTTATTAAAAGAAGTTAATATGGAATAACAAAATAAAAGAAAATAAGGGGGGGGGGTGAAGATTTGTTTCGTTCCGGGCTCTTGAGCGAGTCCACGGTGTTCTGTTTCACAGCTTACACCGAGAAGTGAAGGTCTATTCAAGCAATATACATCACGCTGACAGTTTACTGTAAATTTAGATTATCAGAGAAGTGCTGTGACGATAGTGACAGATTGCAGGTGGCTCTCACAAGGTCTCTTGTCTTTACGGGGCTTTGACGGAGGGGTAAAATATTCCCTCTGCCTTCAATGTGTGTGTGTGTGTGTGTGTGTGTGTGTGTGTGTGTGTGTGTGTGTGTGCCAGGAGCCGGGAGAGACGACCCCACTCACAGCTTTATGGAAATATTTGGATAGAAGTAAACAAGTCATGAAAGATTTGCTTGTTTCCATCGAGATCGCGCATAAACAATAAAAATATATCAGCCGCAAACTCCGACCGGATCACCAACACACGTGACAGGTGACCTTTCTGATCAGGGAAGGTGAGCGGACGCCAAAGGCGCGCGCGTAAAGGAAGCACACATTCACTAAAAGCTTTTAAGCTCTGAGCCAGAATGTTGAAATACAGATTAAAGATTCATAAATAGAAAATAGAACTTAAAGCCACATCCTGCGTGTTTGTTATTTTGGTTTTATTACTGATAAAAACAAAGACAACATGTTGCTTCGTGGTTTCGTCGACTATATTTGTCCGATACCGATACGAGGCAAGAAATTTGTACTTTTACATTAAACTCGTGATTGTATGAATGCTTTTTTTTGTTGGTTTTGTTTATTCTTGAGTTGGAATTCTGTGAATATATTTCCTCAATTTTGGAGGTTTTCCAAAAGAAATTGCGTGGGTTTTCTTTGTTTTATGATAATATTTCACGAGCAAGTTGGTCAATTTTGACTTTGGAATGGGACTAAATTCAGATTTTGACTCTGATATTGAAGGGAGAAGTGATTCTTTTCTGAAGCAGAACGTTGACGTCTTCCTGCCGCTTGTGATTCCGTTTTCAATCAAGAAAAAAATCTTTGATTTTGCCGTTTTACCTCTTTTTCAAATAAATTTCTTGGTTTCTTTTTATTTTGAAACGGGCCTTGGCACCTAAAACGACACGGCTGATGTTATTTTAAGAGCATTTTTGTGGAAAAAGGCCTGTTTAAAAAAAAAAAACGTGATGATATTCGAATTATAATTTTCTCAAACTTTCCCTTTGTCCTCCACAAAACATCTGTGCCATTTCTGTTTTCTTACAAGGCTTCTATTCAACTGATCAGGAAGAGAGGGGCTAAATGTTTTCTTAAGGGGTCCAAGGGGCTCAATTCGGGGGGTGCGGGCCTTCCATTTACCCTGTGACCGGGTCGAGAGTATCAATCCTCGAAATGCAAATGCCGCCCTCGTCCCTAAACATATCAAATGCAATTTATTCAAAGGAAATTCACCAATCAACCGCCCTAATAAAACGCCAGCCACTCAATCTTGTTGCTGGGGACGGGTGGGGGGTCCCCTCCCCCTGTCCCAAACGCGAGGTCACCGCGCTTCCAGGGTTCACCTGGAGTGCACACTGCAACATATGTAATTCAAAGCTATTCTGTCTTTTGTGTGGAGAGTCAAGATCGCTATTATAAGGCTGGCATCAGGCTCCGAGTGAACAGATGACGGGGACTTGCTCAGCGCGTAAACTTTTGACCCCAATTTTTCCTCCTCTTCTCCTGCTATCTCGCGTTCTCTCTCTCCCCCCCCCCCCCCTCTCTCGGAGACACATCCAACCTCTCGTGACTTTTTTTTTAATGAACTAAATAAACGATTTTAACAATGTGACTATCTTATAAACGAAGATAATATCCGCGACCTTCTAATTAGAAGAGAAGAGGACAACAAAAGACCTGCGAAATGCAGCTTTCGGAGAGAGGAAGATGAATCCGGTAGGCTCACTCAAGACTAATAGAGTTGTGAAATATGCAAATCATTCATTAGAACCAGCAAACGCAGCCAAAAGACTCGGTTTCAGGCGACGTTGTGAGTCAGACCCCCCCTCTCTCCCTCCCTCCCTCCCCCCTCTCTCAGCCTCCGGAGCAGGATGCTACCAGAGGCTCTCCATACCGTAAATTCATTTAAACGCAATATGCTTATGAACAAGGCCAAGCAAAGCGTCATTAAGGCGTGTGTGTGTGTGCGCGAGCGTGTATTGATGTGTGTGTGTGTGTGGGGGGGGGGGGTGCGCGCGCCTGAATCCTCCATATAGGCAGGGTGACAGTGAACTTGGCCTAAAGCGAGCTCTGCTGGTGGCTCCGAGAGGATGCAGATTTATCTTGGTGCTGTGGCTGACCTCCAGATGAACCTGCAGCGCTTCTCTCTCTCTCTCCCTCTCTCCCTCTCTCTCTCCCCCTCTCTCTCTCTCGCTCGTTCTCTCTCCGCCTGGCATCTTGCCGCACACCCTGCATTGTGGAAATTACTCCTTTTGAAATATTGGCGACGCTTTTAATTTCCAAAAAGCCATGCTCTTTGTGTGTGTGTTGTGTTTTATTGTCAATATATCTAAACATTAAGAGTGTATTTTTGGTAAGCGCGGTGATGTAGTAATGCGCAAAATGCGTCCAGGAGGAGAGTGTCAGCAGTATGGAGTTGAATTGCTGCAATATTTCAACAATCGTTAGAACTGGAAAACTTTTTTTTAATTCAAATAAGTGAATACAGGCAGAGAGAAAAAAAAATGGGGACAAATTCCACCGAGAATTTATGCTCATGTGTGACCGAATTTTGAACTCAGTCCCTCATAAATTGTTGGGTTGTTTTGTTTTTTTTTTGGTTCGATTATCATAAAATCCACGCAAATAAATAAGAGGGCGCGGTAGAAGTGAGTTGGTGAATCTGATTCCAAATCTCGGTATGATAATCGATCGCTGAGTGTTGGAGGCCTCCACATGAAACCATGATATTTGCGTTAAACCTCCCCGATCTGACTGCGTTATCTGTGTGATTGTTGGCCTTCAGGACGAAGAATGGATCCTAAAAAATCAGAACCGCTGTTATTTTTGTGCGCTAGTTGGGGAATTTCAATCAGCGCTTGGCGCACCGAGCAACATTTCAAAGAAATGAAAGGTTGAGCAAGGTCAGGAAAAGAAAAGGGGATATAAGGCCCGTGTCCAATATTTTCTGTCCAAGCTTCTTTTTTTTTAAATGGGGGGTCCACTTGGGACTGGTTTCACCCCCCCCCCCAACCCTGAGGTCACCACAAAGCGAGAGTGACATTTGAAAAGGTCATCTGAACTTTTCAACCCTAAACACAAAACGACGTGGCTGACACAAAACGGAATTCCTTCTCAAACGTCTCCCTGCTGCTGTTTGTCCCCCTGCATGCTGTGTTTACTTGCCTCGCTGTTTACAGCCTGTCCTGTAAAACCGTACACGCTGCCAAACATGTGGGGCGCAGCTCTCATCCAAAACAACAACTTTTCAGGCAACGAAGCCACCAACAACTCCCACAAGTCATCAACTCATCCAGAGACCTCATCACGCCGCAAATCTACAGGCCTGCGTTATCAGAGAAATCTACACACACCCTCAGAAAGTTTCTGGCTCACGGTCTGTGGATTCTCCAGTGTAATAAAACGACAGTAACTCGAAGTTTGTGGGTGGAAATGGACAGAGAGATAATTATCCAACATGTAAAAACGGATTATGAGTTACACCACAGATGGAGGGAAACAAGTTACACGGGGAAGGAAGCAATTAAATAGCCATGAGCCGGACCCAACCCTGCGCAACATCTGCCGAGACCACTATTCAGCACTGCACCACTGACAAATTAGTGTAATGGACTAATAGGGACGGATCGAGGGAGCAAATACAATAATAAGGCTCTTTAACACAGGCTGCTTGTTCTCAGGCTACCGGCGAGTCTGCAGAAACTCACCCAGAGACGCGGTCCTCATCCTAGCGAGCGTCGGGTCCATACTGAGGCAGATTGAGCTAAAGTGCGGGTCTGTACTGGTCAAGTAACACTTACAGCCTGCAAAGAGAGAGTCAGACGGAGCCTCGCCGTCACTGCGATTATATGTTATGTGCAATATACTGTCAACTCCCCAAAACCATAAAACTTACTTTAATGGCCACCACGTGACCGTTTATGGCCAGTGAGCCTATCTGGCCGCGCTCCGGATGATTTTTACGATCTAATTCATAGACAAAACCCCCCATTCATTTAGCACCCAAATGTCAAAGAGCCAGAGTGGCTCCTAATAAAGTTTACAGCTTGAAAAGTCGAGCTGAGTCTCCGGGAGTGTGTGCGCAAAGCAAGGGGGGACGCCCGGCCCCTGAAGCCTAGTTGGTGGAGCCACAAATCCCCCCCAAAGCAGCCCAGCGAGGTGAGTAAAACAAGATGCTTTAATTACACTGAGACCTGTTGGATTTTTACTTGAGGAAACCCGCTTTCTAAAAAGAAGAAGAAGGGGGAAAAAACGCTCATCCAAATCTCACATTGGACATTACAGCAAAGACGTTTCTTCCAGGCGGATATTTTTACCTTGAAAAAGTCAAGTGTAACGTTTCCGTTCCAGTAGAAAGTTTATTATAATGGCCATCATCATTATCATCAGCAACATTATCATTATCATCATTATTATTACTATTATTATAGTATATTCTTGACTTCCAGTCTTTTGAAAAACATTTACAAAAAGCTTGTCACGAGGCGATGGATTTTTTGTTTTGTTTTGTGTTTTTTTTTTTTTTTTTGTAACTGTGGGAACTTCCACACATACAAACAAGAGAGAACAGAGACCAAAAAACACGGCTTTACTAAGATGTTCCGCTCAGGTGAACAAAGCAGACAGCGGCTCCTGCACAAACGAGGATATACAAGGCGGCAGCTACTGTACATAGAAGGACCGAGTCTGTTCATACACGTGTTCACGACGCGCGCACACACACACACACACACACACACACACACACACAAAACAAAACAAAAAAACAACAACAACAACAACAACAAAAAAACACCCCAAAAAATGCACACAGAAGGCTGCTCAGCTCTACTTCCGGAAGCTCTGACAAGTTGATACAATACATCAAACAAATAAATACATACATACATATACATTACATACATAGAAAAACAAGCTAAACACAAAGGCAGCTCAACCTTCTGTTTATTGTTCCGAGTGCATGACACAACTTTTACTGGATATTTGCGGTTTTCGCCTTTTTTTTCTCTTCCTTCTGCACAAGAAATAATTTAAACATTTATTACCATTTTTTCTCCTCTAAGTCTAGAAGGCCTATACATTTTTTTTTTTTACTCGCATGAACACGGTGGAAATAAAAAGGAAATAACATTAAGGAATACAAGAGGACGTTTGCTGGACATAGAGAAGGCGTATAGGTGGGGGTGTCCCCTGTCCCGCACACAGCCAAGTCTCTGCGCTCTCTCTCTCTCTTTTTTTCTTTTTTTTAAATAGGTGGAGAAGAAGATATGACAAACTTTGTTTTATTTAGTAACACTCCTTATCAAGGGTTCAGGAGTGGATATCAAGGCCTGTAGCCTCCCCCGCCTGCAGCCGCCATGCTCATGCTCTTCAGCTTGTTGTCTTTCTTCCACTTCATCCTGCGGTTCTGGAACCAGATTTTGATCTGTCTCTCTGAGAGGCAGAGGGCATGGGCTATCTCGATCCTCCGCCTGCGGGTCAGGTACCGATTGAAGTGGAACTCTTTCTCCAGCTCCAGCGTCTGGTACCGGGTGTAAGCAGTCCTGGCTCTCTTCCCCTCTGGTCCGGATAAATCTTTTTTTTTTTTTTTCGTAGTCAAAATCAAAAATTAGGAAAACACATGAGAAGAAGATGTTAAGAAATATTTTTATACATACATGTACTGCAAACATATCTGAGGGTGTAAAATTAAAAAAGGTAGCACACGTCACGACCTCCAAATAATTAGAATTTGGAGGAATAAGCAGAGCCTGCATACTTTTAGACACAAATAAAAGACCGAGAATTAGCGTCTGGAACGTTCGACATCCGGGATTTTTGACCGTAGAAGCGATCTCACGCTGTAGTAATCAATAAAACACGTCGCATGGACAGATGTTAGGCTTAGACCTTCGATATTATTGCGTTTACCTGCTGGGGACTGACTGAACTAACGGCACCACTCAGGTGAGAGGTGCATAAGGCGCACTGTCTTCTCCAGAATAGATAAGCCTCCATGCGTCTTTCTTGAAAAGGCAGTGGTATAGAATGTTCATTTAGGCCTTACGAAAAGTTCACAATACGATTTTTAAAATTATAAGTACCCCCCCCCCCCACCCCCCACAAAAAATAGCAAAAACAAGATAGTGTCAGGTCTCTAAATGCAACACAAGGTATTAAAGAGGAGTTTACCATGACTAATGTGTAGTTTCCTCATCCACGGGTATATCTGAGGCTGACTCGAGTCGGTGACATTTTGAGGAGTTGTCGGTGCACTTCCCGCAGGCTTCTCCTCCTCAACGGGGGAAGCTTTGGACGCACAGTCCCGGCTGAGCAGCAGCGTGCCTCCGTTAGAGCTCGAGCACGGACTCGTGATGGAATTCTTCACGGCTCGGTGTTGAGACTCGGTGACCTGAGATGAGCTGGCGACCGAGGAGCACGGTAGAGGGTCAGGTGGCGGCGATAGAGACGACGTCCCGGTGCTGTTGGTGGACTGCGCGTACCTGACCGGCTCCACTGACTGTGTTGTAGCCGCTGAGTGACTCGGGGAGTAGCCTGCTGTCCGCTCGCTGCCCACAAAGTGTCCGGTACCGGCCCGCCCGACTGTTAGGTCCATTCCGTTGTAGCCATAGCCGTACCTGCTGGAATGCATGGCTGTTGAGTCTCTGTATTGCTCGTTTGTCGAACTATGGTCTCCATAATTATGTAACTGGAAGTCCGCGCCATTGGGATAGCGACCGCAGAATGAGTTCACAAAATAGGAGCTCATTTGTTGACAGTTCCTCCGTTTGTTCCTCGTAGATGTTGCTGTTGTTTATGGTTATTTTTAGAGGTGAAATAGCATAAACCTGTGGGCTTGATTTGTGGCTCTTATGCTTTAGCGCGTCCTATAGCACCCTTGCACAATTTATGATGAATTATGGAAATGAGTGGGACATGGACTTGATTCTCTCTTACGTAGGCACCCAAATATGGGGTACGGCGGAGAATCACGTGCCTTTGTTGACCAGTCGTAAATCCTGCTTGGTGACCTCTAGAGGTAAACTCGTGCACGGAGGAAATGCTGGGTGGGATGTGGAGGGTGCGCGCCTCCGTGCGCTCTCGGCTGGGACGAGCTCTGAATGGAGGCTGGAGAGTTTTGGGTTGTCGTGGTGCGCCATCCTCTGGCTCAACTGTTGCACTGTCTGTCTGCGGCGCTTTCTGAGGCGAAGACTCCCCGCGGGGTCATTCAAAGGTTAACGACCATTGCGGCAAAACCGACGGGCTTCTAAACAATATAACTAGTGACACGCTGAGAGCGCAATTTCTGCGAGGCTTGTGCACAGAAATGACGCCATCAGAACCTGTAATGTATGTTATGATGTGCGATGAGTGCAAACAGTCTGCGCGGTTAATAGAATAGCAGCTCATTCACCTCACACATGCGTCTTTCTACACTTTTCCTTGTTCTGTATTCATAAAGCAGCTCAATCTCAGTGTGCGGAAACCTTAATGAGTAGGTTTTTTGGAGGGGAGGTAAAACATCATATTATCTTGTAATGTCACCTGAGCGCAGCGCTGACGAATTGATGACTTTAAGAAAATGAAAACGCAGTTGAAAGTAGAAGGACTGAAAAAGTGAACGACAACACGCGCGCTCGTGCGTTGCACGTTCGCGGTCCACATAGCTTCGCTCTCGTGTCGACTTCTGGCTTCGCGATGATGTCAAACCTCGTGGCGGATTGTCTTGCTGTCCGTCTGACAGGTCAAACATCAAATTTAGACCAACATGACATCAGGTTTTAGGAGCGGCTGAACAGCGGAACTTGAAATGTAAACCGATGCGTAAACTAAAATGTAAACTGTGGAAATAAATAATCGTAAAAATGTGGGCCTTTAGGACGGAATTACGCGAATTCATTTCACGCTTTTAATGTGAAAGTGGCAACATTTGCAGGCTCAAACTGAACAGTTCCTGCATGTCAACTGATTGAATAGATTTTTAAAGCCTCTGCAAATCGGAAACGCCTGTAGTTTTCAGTTTCCCGTCTTCCACGTGTGGAAAAGCAAAATAAATAACTCGTTTTATGTGACAGTAAATCATGATTTTACACTCAGAAAAAGTAAAGACGATTGTTTAAAATAAATAAATATTTGTATTTTGTCGGTTAAATCTCAATAATAATAATAATAATAATATAATAAAAAATAATAATGAAACTCAACCTCTTTGCGTGAATTTGTGTGTTAACAAGTTTACATCAGCGACGTGAGATCAGAGCAGGAAAACAGCATAGCCGCATTCACGTCTGAAGACTAAACAGAGGCTCGCTCCTCGTTTGGGAACCGCCTTGTGGAATTTTTATGACATCTTCGTCCTTTGCTTTCCCTCATGTACAATTTCCCCAGAGCATCGCGTCCTCTAGAGCACAAGCCCAATCCTGCGCGCCTGACAGAAAACCCACAGATACGTTATATTTTCTGGTTCAGGTATGCGAGCGCTTTACTAAGACGAGAAGAAAAAAAAGACCCCCAGAAGGCAAAATCTGAGAGAAAGAAGACCGGCGGTGGGCCCACAAACAGAGAAGCCAAGAAGTGTGTGTGTGTGTGTGTGTGTGTGTGTGTGTGTGTGTGTGTGTGTGTGTGTGTGTGTGTGTGAGTGTGTGTGTGTGTGTGTGAGTGTGAGTGTGAGTGTGAGTGTGTGAGAGAGAGAGAGAGAGAGAGAGAGAGAGAGAGAGAGAGAGAGAGAGAGAGAAGGTTGCATGCTTCTAACAGCTGATTTATGGGTCGGCCAATGGCAACAAAGTTCCCACGAAAATGATTTTCCCGACTCGACGCGAGGACACACCCAGGAACTAAATAAGGAGCAAAAAAGAAAAGAGAGAGAGAGAGAGAGAGAGAGAGATGTGGGGGGGTTGAAAAAAGTGAGTCCAACATGTCGGACTGGGAGTGAAGAAGATCTGCAGGAAGAGTAGGAGGGCAGTGCACTCTGCAGGCTTCCTCGGGAACAGAATATAATCTAACAATATTTGAATCCAGAATCTTCACGATTGTCATGAGGCGCCAAAAAAAATCACCAAAAGTCCCTGATGGTTTTTCTTATCAGGGACGGAAACTCGTCAGAAGAAATTTGATTGATTGATAGTAAAAAAAACAACAAAAAACACCACACACATGCAGACAAAAATAGATCAGTAAAGGGAAACTAAAATGGTGGAGCAGAAAAAAAGGAAATAACCTTCAAGGAATGCATTTTTTCAACAACTTTGGGGGCAAATATTTGCAAAGTTCAGAGGAATACTTGTCTTTGATATTGCAGACAAAAACGTCACAGCAGCGTCAACGTGAAGCGCTTTTTCTGTTCCCAACCAAACAACAAGATTGTACAAATAACGGTTATGCTGGTAATCATCTGATCATCGTTTGTTATGAGGAAGTCCCGAAAGGTCATGTACGCTCCACAGTGCGTGGGATTCCAAATACACACCGCCGCTGTTTCGAAGCAGAGAGCGTTAAAACTGTAAAGGTGAGGCAGAAGACAGGCTGAGGTAGAAGAAGCCTGAGGTCACACATGCACCGCAGGCATTTTGCAGTAAAAAGCAGGCTGCGACGTAAGCGTGGTGTCTCCGGCGTCCCCACAGGAGGGCGTCAAAGAGCGCGTCTTTCAACCACCATCCGCCCAGTTGCAGCCCATCCCAGCGGTTTAAAATCAACAACAAACAAATTAAGTCTAGGCAGCATGCAGAAGCCAGCCGCACGCGCCGAGATCCACCCGATCCCCCGATCACCGGCTCACTCAAACTGTCACCCGCGGCGTGGAAGCTTCACGTGACAACCCAGTGTTTTCAACAAAGACACGCTCATTGTTTACACTGCGAAAGAAAGAAACGCACCGTCTTACCTTCCCCGCCGACTGTCGCAACCGGAGGATGGAGTTGGCAGGTGCAGTCACGGAAGTCTCCAGCTGGGGACAGAACCTCGGGGCTCCCGGAGGGCCAGTGACGCACCGGGGTCTCCTTTCACTCACCGTGCCAAAACGTGACAGCAACCGAATCATCGTGTCTCGTCCCAAAGACAGCTTCTGTCCGTCAAACTCCAGAAAAAGAGAGAGAGAGAGGTATGAAAGGTAGAGGCGCAGCATGGTGGAAACATCCGAGTGGAAGCTGGAGAGCGTTAAATGAATGGCTGCTCTATTCCGCTATTGGAAATTATATATAAAAAGTTCATGTTCACGGCTCTCCGCCACGTGACGAGCGACAGCCAATGGGAGGCCCGGGCGCGTCGTAAAGTTGGATTGCCATGTTGTAAATTTTCATAAACAACAACGGATTTATGAGGCAGCGCTGGAGGGAGAGATGGGGGAATGTGTTGGGGAGGTGGGGGTGTAGAGAAGGAAGAGGTCATCGTCAGACGCCATCTTACCGAAGGAAGAGGGAATGCAGAGTTCAACAGCAATTTCCCCTCTTCTGCAGCCTGCCCCGTCTCGCATCCTCATAGCTCACATTCCCCAACCGCACCGTTTCCTTCACGCGCTGCAAAATCTTAATATTCATAACTGCGGTTATCATCACGTAAAGACTGGATGCGTGGAAAGAGAGAGAAGCTATTTTATTCCATTATTATACATTCATTTACAAGTAAAACACAGATTTGTCGTGTTATTTGACCTAATTTTTTGTGTGAAGTGGATTCCAAATGACAAGAGTATTTCACACATAGAAAATATCCTACCTGCCAGTGAGACGTCAAAGCAAACGCATGCACGAGCCTATTCTTCATATCACTTACAGGACAGAGCAGACTTCCAAACATTTACACGAGCGTATTCCTGTTTACAATCCAAGCCAGAGAAGAGCTTCCTAAGAATGTGAGGTAGGTTAGGGAGGTTCATCCAAAACTAAACAAATATATCCATCAGGAAGGCCTATTGATACTGTAAATAATAAACATGATACATTATTAAAAAAAAAACGACTTCATTAAATATAAAGAATAAATCACAGTCGGGAAATGTTTACTTTTACGTAGCCTACATTCAGAATAAGGCACAATTACGCACGATGCTGTTTTAATTCCCTTTTCACTGAGGGGAAGTAGGTAGGTTTTAAAGTGTTTGTCGAGTAGGTAGTTTTCCTTCAGGAATGTTGAGTCATGTAGTTTTATAGCGTATAAACAATAGTGCGGTTATTGCTCATTCATGCGGGTCCTGCAGACTAAACTGCTGGATGTTTATTACGTTTTTTTCCTCTTCAGCTGTTGTCATTGAGCGACTTTTACGTGTCAGAGTAAGCAAAACATGTGCGATTATATCCAAACACAGCGATATTTTCTTGTTTTTAATTCTTTTTTTTGTCCATTTCTTCCGTCACATTGCAGCTGTTTCTGTCTCTGAGCCGGCGCTCCGGGTGTCTCCAGTTTCGGGCTCTTCGGCCTCGCGCACCGATTGGACGTCACCGTCTTTTTCCGCTGGGGTCGCTACGTGTTCATCCTTGTGGTCTTTCTTCCACTTCATCCTGCGGTTCTGGAACCAGATTTTGATCTGTCTCTCCGTCAGGCAGAGCGCATGTGAAATCTCCAGCCTGCGTCTGCGGGTCAGGTAACGGTTGAAGTGGAACTCCTTCTCCAGTTCCAGGGTCTGGTACCGGGTATAGGTCTGTCGTCCTCGCTTACGGTTTGGATCTGATAGAGATAAAATTTATATTATATATACATATATATACATATATATATATATACACATATATATACATATATATATACATATATATATATATATATATATATATATATAAACATGTATAAACATGTATAAACATGTACACGTTATTTGTGCCGAATGTATGAAATATGATGCCGCATAAATGATTGAATAAAGTGGCTTGAACTCTGGAGCGAAATAAAGACTTGATGTAGAGAAAAACTAATTGCGCAATTAATGGTGGCGCGCGCGCGCGCGCACACACACACACACACACACACACACACACACACACGTTAATCAGTCGGTGGAAAAAAGTTCAAGGTTTTCAACATCTATTTAAAGTCGCCCTGCTGGGGTCTTGAGCTCACGCCTCCTTTGATACTGTGCATGTCTTTCCAATTAAAAACCAGCGGTGTTCTTTATACACAAGGAGTCAGGATTACGTTACACACTCACTTGCCCCCCCCCCCCCCAAATGATAACAAATGTCCCTGTTTACTTGCCTTCTAAATCCACCTGACTTCTTTATGCAGCTGACAATACTGGCGCATATTGATCCAACAATGTGTACGAACGAGTTTCAGAAAATAGCCCGAGCCTCTGAGTGCAGACCCAATTAGAGAGGAACTGCAGAGTGCAGGCGAGCTGATTTACACAACAGGCCGGGTCCTTTTTTTTCTTCTTTTTTTTTACAACCACAAAGGGGAGAAGAGGCTATAAGAGTAATAGGAGTGCACAGAAAACCCCCAGCGGCAAGGTCTATTCGAACTGCACACACAGAAGCGCTGGCCAAATGAATTTATGGCTGCAGAACTCATTAGTTGCGCAATAAAAGTTTTACGATTCTTTCCATGCAACAGCAATGGCTTTACGAAATTAACTGAACCTCTGGCGGCGGCCAGTGTTCCTATGTTTTGTAAAAAACATTGACTTTGAAACGGCACATACCTGATGTTGTCATCCAGGGGTACATCCGGTATTGTTTGTCCGGCGGTGAGGTGAGGGGTCTCGGCCCCGGATGGCAGCAGCTGTCGGGGAACAGGCGGCTCTGGCCAAACGGGCTGCAATGCGGTGTGTGCGCGTCCTGCCTGTGACCGTAGCCCGGGGGGAACATGGGGTGGCTGTGGCACACGGCATTGTTGACGCTGTAAACTCCAGACAGGGACGGTGCGAACGCGATGCCCGCAGCAGCCTGAGCCGAGCCATAGTCCTCTCCACTGGGTCCAATACTGCAAGAAGCTCGGTCTACGCTTGGGAACAGAGACCTACTCACCGTATATTTGTTAAGAAGACCATCCATATAATAAGAACTCATATTTTGTCTCTCTGATTTGTTGGCCCAGAATCCTCAGTGTCGTTTTTACGAGGTAGTGTGATATATGACAGCAATACACCCTAGATTTACACCAAACCCCATTTTACTCTGGACCAAAGAACTCACCCACGTGACTCAGGCCTGGCTGCTCTCAACCAATCAGCAGGCAGATATGGATTTCATTATGGCGCAGACTGCAGTGTGGGATTAACACTTCCCACACATAAACACACTGGAGAGGAAATCGCACACTGACCAGTGACCAAGAAATAAGCCCATTTTTTTGCTTGTTCTGTCTTTTTCTCTCTCTATTAAATCTAAGTATCAATTCAAAGGAAGGTTAATGTCGGAGAAAATGGCTGGAATATTAATCTACAAGCGCTCAACAATAAAAACAGTTGGATATAATAGCGGATATAAACAATCCTGGCTATAAACGCTTGACAAAGACAATTGAGAACAAGACTATGTACATAAACACGTTTGGTTTTTCGTATCTGCGCCCCCCCCCCCCGTGTGTGTGTGTGTGTGTGTGTGTGTGTGTGTGTGTGTGTGTGTGTGTGTGTGTGTGTGTGTGTGTGTGTGTGTGTGTGTGTGTGTGTGTGTAGACGAGATACATTTTAGAAAATATACAAAATAACAGAATTAGTTTTAAAATATTGATAATCTCATTTGTTTATCAAGATCCACATCGGTCGGGACAAGATAATAATTTTAGTCCAAATACATTGTGGTACTGGTGTTCCATCGTGCAGTATAAATATACCTTCTATTTTTGATTATCTTAAAATATTTTAATTTCTTTACAAATCGCCTACATTTATAGAATTTGTATCTACATTTATTTACACCAAGGCAGCGTTACTGCCGCGTATTAGGGGCAAAACCGACCTCCTGGGAAATAAGAAGGGTTTTCTTTGCAGCATCGACAGAAAAAAGTATGATATTGTGTCATTGCACACTAAATATCATTACATTTTTATGATCATATTCAAATTAATATTGCATTGTTATTCCTACACAAACAACTTTGAATTTACATTTGTTAAACAATAAACCATTAAAAAAAAGAATAAAGACGTATGATTAAAATGAGAGGATAATGAATATTTAAAATGGTGGTTGAAAAACGGAGCATTGTTGTTTCTGCATATTTTAAAATTATGAGTATTTTACTCTTTTTATTTTACCTCTATTTAGAACAATAAACGGGTTAGCAATAAATGTGATACAAATCAAGTAGTAGGCCTTCGTACTAGTTGTGCATGGAGATATTTCGTGGATAATAAATATTCCAATCGCTTTTTTGTGTCAGTCGTATTTTAGAAAAAAAAATCTGTTGAAATAAACAGATTTGTCGGTGTATTAAAATCTACACAATAAAAAGCTTCCCTCTTTTCTCGTTTCCTGTTGGTGTTACCACGCAACCCTTCTGTTAAGCGGGCCTCATCAGTTCACAATTACAGCGTCTATAAAGCTATAAAAACAGCCCAAAGACAGGGACCGTGATGGGGGAGCGAGGATTTGGGGCCGGCTGGCTGGGAGCTTCCTGATTCATTCATTCCCGCAGAGCCGCGGGCTGAAGCAGCAGCTTTTGCTCCGAGACTGTAAAAAGGTGTGAAATTGTTTGGCTTGACTCTTAAAACGTTACTACACTTTGTGTCCTTCCAGTGCACAGCAGCGTTAAAACTGAGGGGGAGATGTGGAACAGTGTCGCCACCCTCTGGTCATTCGTTGGGACTGCAGGGTGGGGAGGGAGCAGTGCGCATGCGCCCTAGCTACTGCTGCATTAGGGGAGACAAACACAAGCCTCAAGTATAAGATAAATGGCAACAACGTAACGTGGCGTTACGACGGTAACGTGGTGTTGGTCCAGGGGACTTTTCACGCAAAACGCTGAGGAGTTCCAGCAGAACCGCATCGCTCCATTTGATCCAACCCGAGGCCTGCCACTGTGTCTGAAAGTTAGCTTTATTGCTCCTAGTCCTTTAGGTCGGGACCCCGCAAAGTAGCAGAGGGCGGAAGGTTCCCAGGTAGAAACAAAGGATGGCTCCAAATGACCGTGAGTCCTGCGCGTCCCCGTTGGGAAGAATCCAATAAAGCTGATCATTTCCGCTCGGCCTTTTGTCCAGAGCGCAGCCCCACAGAAGAGAAGAAAAAACAAATGGGTGCCATTCTGGAAACGGCCTAATTGTGTCTGGACGGCCATAAAGCCATTAAAACTGGAATGCCAGACAGTGCAGGAGACCAGGCGTTTTATTGCACTGTCTCTTGTCGAGTCTTTGAAGTTTGGGTCCATCTGCGTCCACTAACGCGTCACAACAGCACTCCGGTTAGACTACAATCTTACCTTCTAACTATGTGAATTTATCCTTCTCCGCGCGGCCCTTAATGGAGCCTAAATGGCCTGCTGCATCTGACAGTAGAGCCGTGACTGCATGATCGAGCGTGGGAGTTTGCAGCCGAGCTCGCATGAGATATGGCGTTTCTTCTATATTTTCTATCTTTCTGCCAAATATTTCCCAACATGCAGAGACTTGAACCCTGCTCTTTGCAGAGGCCATATTTTAAAACGCCTCTCTTCTTCTTCTTGTTTTTTTCCCCCCAAATACGATTAAGACCATGTGTTTTAAATGGAACCCAACCTTTTTTTGTACCTCCTTTCCTACCCCACAATAACAAATATGTATAAATACGTGTGGGTACTGAAAGCAGTTATAAATTGATGCAGCAGAGGAGCAGCCGCGCCGAAAAGAAACGCATTTGAGCGAATTATTTTGAGTTTCAGCTGTCGAAGCCTTCGATGTCTTTTTTTTTTTTTTTTTTTTGTGAGTCCGCTTGCCCCGCAGCGCTTTGCACCCCATAAAAGGTTATAGCAGTAATTGTCTTTTACGGCTGTATACAGCCATCAACATCCTCTGCCAAGACGCCCTGCACTCTGCTCCAATATGCTTGTATTTTTTTCTTTCCATATTTTGTCCTTTGTGTGTGTTAGTGTGCGTGTTAGAGTGTGTGTGTGTGTGTGTGTTAGAGAGAGAGAGAGAGTATGTGTGTGTTTGTGTGTGAGACAAAGGTCAACTCACATTTTTTTTGCAGTGCAACAAAAGGCGGCGTAAATTTTGTGATTTTGATGTGATGTTAAACTCCAATAAGTAGATAACGTGCATGTATTCGCAGATATAATTTGTTTTATTTAATAAATAAAGTACAAATTACATTTGAGAACCAAAAGTCAGACGGCCAGCAGACCGTGAGGTATTCAATAAGTAACCTACAGTGTTTTCTTTTATTTTTCTCTCGCTAACAAACACTATTTTCTTCCAAAATCTCCCTGAAAAGTCAGACATAATTCAGTATCTAATGCAAACAAATCCCCTATAATTCGCCACCGAAAGAAAAAAAAAATAGGTTATTGTAGGTAGTTGAAAGACATATAGGTAGTCAATCGTGTCGTGTTCTATAGCTTATAACTAATTCATAGAGCATTTTTCAAGAGGTTTCTGAGGTGTGAGCCTCTGCTTCAAAATGCGATCAGTCTGGGTTGTTGTTGGTTTTTTTTTTTTTTCCTACGGTGACAATGTTAGATTCAAACTCATGGTCATCAGTCAAAGTTCTAACAATAAGAGAGAAACGACAATAAAATTAATACTTTTTTTTGTTGTTTTGTTTTTTACAAACTATACGCTCAGCTGACTCTGAGATAGACAACAAGTATAGCTACAAACCAGAAAACACACACACACACACACACACACACACACACACACACACAGCTGGAGACATCCTTACACAAACAAGCACAGGAACCAGGCCAACTAATACACTTTAACGACTTGAACGAGGTATTAATCAAAACATTAACATAAGGAAAGAGCAAAGTAATTAAAAAAATATTTAAAAAAAAAATAACCAACAACGCACTGTTAAAATTGTGCAATATAAAGGTAGTCTCATCAAACTGAAGCCCAACATGCTTTTATACAAGACGATTAAGCCCAATAGTTTGTTATATAGAACAATAAGACAAGTTGGAAAACAGGGTCCGACAGAGTTAAGGGTTGTCACACGTAAAGCTCACTAACAGCCCAAACGCTGCACGTCAAAATACGCGTCAGTCACTCGTCTTTAGATGCGCCGTCTTTATTAAACTTCTTCATCTTCATCCTGCGATTCTGGAACCAGATTTTAACCTGTCTCTCGGTGAGGTTTAAGAGCCTCGCCACCTCGTACCTACGGTCTCTGGTCAGGTAGGTGTTAAAGAGGAACTCTTTCTCCAGCTCCAGGATCTGGTGCTTGGTGTACGGACAGCGCTTTTTTCTCGTGGCACTCGCGTGGAGCCAGTTGGACACTGGGTTATCTGGAAAGAGTATGGTGCGACACTGGTGTGAGGGCTCGTTGCTAACTGGCCAAATGTACAAACACAAATCAATCATGCGTGGATCCACAGCGAGATCCCTATTTTCTCCTCACATGTGCGTAAACGGAACTAGATTCACATGAAGCCCCCTCGTGTTTCCTTCTCTGCACACGTTCAAATTAAAAGCTGCAAATGTTATGTGGTATTGCAGCGAGAGGGAGCTGGGCCATTAACAGTCCCCATAAGGAAATGGCACGTTCAGAATGGCATCTGGTCAGACGCGCACCCCCATCACGCAGCCCAGTCCTCACTTTTATGCGGTATAAATAGCATGCGCTCATAAAGGACCCTGGAGTGACTTACTTGGATCGAGGCCCGGTTTCTCTTCGCCCTCCCCGTTCCCGTCCCCAGCCTGTCCGGAGAGTGCGTCCTTCTCCACCGGTGATGCCGTTGCCACCGTGCCGTTGGCGTAATCAGAGAGCAGCAGCGCCGTGTGCGAGCCGGTCAGCGTGCCGTCAGCTCTCGTCCCCAGACCCTCCGGTTTGATTCCGTAGTGATGGCTCGTCGGTAATCCGGTCATCGGCAGGGAGCCAGACATGGGTTCCAGTAACCATGACTGGTAGCGGCCGTCTGTGTCTGCAGCCACCGGGCCTTGAGGATGGCCGTAATGGTGATGATATACAGACGAGACGGTCCCCGGGAACTGAGCGGGGACGTGGCTCCATGACGGGCCGAATACTGCCGGTTTGGACGGAAAGGTACAAGTCCCAAGCTCGGTGTGGTCGCTGATGGAAGCGGGCTGTCTGGCGTGCTGGTACCCGGGACCGGAGGAGTACCTCGGCACAGAGAGCTCCTCGCTCTCGGGGAGAATGAGGGAATCGACGTAGTAACTAGTCACCGCTCCGGATGTCGACATGGCAAAAATTACACCTTCACATGTACGCAGTCATACAACAGATACATGCAAAAGTAAAACACACACCACACACACATACACATGCAGTAAACCCAGTCTCACAAAATAACAATGTGGAGAAATCAAGTAGCAACTTGGCCCCTCAGAGAACTACAGTGAGCTAGTAATGAGGAGAAAGGCGGCCATGCCATTGGCCAGCACAGACACGTGATCCTCAAGGCTGAACAATAAAGGATAAATCAATCCCTTTAGTCATTAAATACTCACCCGCTATCCTATAACAACCTCTACTTTTAAAGCTACCAATGGTCAAGATATGATCTGCATCTGTGAGATGGAAAATATGAATGACTAAAGAAAAAAAAGAAAAAGAACACACACATCCCAGCCGTCCGCTGCTGTTAAAACCTCCTCTCTTCCAAAACGACACACTCTCTCTCTTTTTTTAAATCTTTTTTTATGAGGTATTTTATAGGACACGTAAGCACCCTACCATTGCTGCTCACCAAAACACATTTTAGCCACCGCCATGTTAAAGATTCTTGGCAGCTGAAGGCTCGCTGGGTGTTTAGATGTGGAATCAAGCTCATACACAAACCGGATTTTGGATTTTAAGATTATTTCTTTCCTAAGATTCCGGCGGAGTCACAGACCGAGTCTCGCTCACCGTCAATCCTCCGTTTTCCAGCCCAAAAGAACTTTACACGGGAGAATAAGAGGCATTAGATGATGTGCTGCTCCAGTTTATATCAGTTTTAAACAACGCCGTTTGCAATTCAGTCCCAGCTATTGAGTCTAGTCTACCGAGGCAGATATAAAACCACAACATGACGCTTATTCCCCTACACGTAGACTGAAAGCTGCATTGCAAACAAGGTGATGTTGGACATTCTACATCCATTTTTTGCTGATTTTATGGTATAAATCTGTACATCGATCACATCTGGAGACAACGGACTCTTTTTAAATGAACGGGTTTTTTTTTTATCAACAAAACATTACGAACGTGAAGGATTTCTTCCAAAGAAACACATATATTCTTTTTTTTATATCTATTTAGACGCACGGGGGAGCTTGTATTTTATTCGAGTATTTTTTTTTTTTTTGCTTTAGGTGCTTTCAGATGTGTGTTTTTAAATGCTCAAATTACAGGAAAAACATTCCACGCAATAAAATAAAAACAATTGAAGTATTCTAATAGTGCAATGAGCCCGCCCGTGACCTGACAATGAAGTGGCAATTTGATTAATCTTTATAATAAATTAAATAAATTTCAATTTATTGCAAAAAAAAAAAAAATAGAAAAATGGAGAGTCGTGTGCGTGCGTGTGTGTGTGTGTGTTAGTATGGACTGAAGAGAATAATTCAAATTAAATAAACAAAGACTAAATATTCTCTATCTGACCCACCGGACTGAACCGTCACAGACGCATATTTGTGAAATATTTAACAAACCTCAAATTGGAAGCGGGGAGCGGCCGCGGAGGTTGCAAGAGCGTCTCGTTAAACCCGTTTATTATCTGCACCGCTGTTATCGCGTCGGACGGGCCTATATGCTGGTTTCATCGCCGCCATTAACAAATTAACTTTAATGTCTGGTAGCAGCTCGAGCTTCGGTGTAACGTTACACTTAAATAGAGCTAAAAATATGCTGGATGTTGCTGCTGGCGGTCGGGGGGGAAAGAGACGGTGCGACCCGCTCAACGGTGCAATTCTGCAATGTGCGGTTGAGGTTACAAAGTGCTGGAGGTAAATGAAACAAATAAATCAACAAAGAGGCACCGTGTTCACATTTAAATCAATTAAGAAAAACTTGAGTGGTGTTACGTTTGCGTTAGTAGTGTGGTGAGGAGTTTCCGGCGGCACTAGAAGTCAGAATTACACCGTCTGCGTTATTGCAGCATTTCTTAAAAGGCGGTTGCAGCCAAACGCTGATCCGAGGCTACAACAGCTTCCAAGCCGCAGCACCGACTCCTCGCATATTCCGCTGTGTGTTTATTTATTACCAGCAAATAAACGGCCGGCTTGGCCAACACCCCGCAAGGCCACATGCGATACGGCGCAGCTCTCAGAGGTGAGGGAGCTCAGGCGGCAGCTCCACGCTGAACGCTCGCAGTCGCAGCTTGTCACTTTACTGGAAGGTGCACATTATTTGGCCTGCTAACATCAAACGAGCCGAGGCGGTAAAGGAGCGGCCGCGCGCCTTTTTGTGCACTAAAAGTTCGAACAGACAAACACTTCCAGAGCAGGAAAACACGCCACTATGCCAATAGCTGTCGGGCTGTAAACCTAAATCAGGGTGTTTTTTTCACTCACTTTACCGCAGGGGCTATTCACCTCCTTTGCCTCTGCAGATAACAGCCTGTCTGGCGGATCTAAATATCGCCATAAAGCCCTTCCCCTCCTTTTGTGTCAGCCACTATTGCGCAGCGGAAGCATCCGGTCTCATTGCCCACGGAGGTCGCTGTTGTCCCATTCACCTTCCCCTTCCCCTCCACTGCAGTGGTCGTAACCGAGGCCTTGTCTGGCGTGTCTGCGTCACTACTACTCGCGGAAAACACTCACGGTTTTATCTTTAATCCAAACTCCACCGCGCACGAGGCAGCTGAGCTTTGTTTGAATCCTGCACGTGTCAACGAGGGCTTCTTTGCAAAAAAAAAGAAGGAGAAGAAAAGAAAAAAAAACAACAACAACAAGTCGAGAAACAGGGAGACATTACAGGAGACAGGTAGGGGGGATACACAACACCTCCCCCTCCTCCACCTCCTCCTCCCCTCCCCTCCCGAGGTACGCAGGAGGTTCAGCTCGTGCTTCTAAAATATCTCTGCACGTTTATTTTTTTAATCCGTTTATTTGCTTTTCCCTGTTGCTCTCGATGTATGGAACTGGGGCAATTAAGACAGTTTCATGTTGCAGAGTTAGAAATGGACCCCAACAACATGAAACTACCTAAACCACTCGACAGTCGATCCGGGCCTCAAGTGGAACACAACCGGCCGAGTCTTAATGCACAGCCGTCCTCGCTCCAGCCATCAAGTGTCCACAATAATTTCTGTCTACAAAGTACTCGTGAAGCCGCAGCAGCAAGGCGCACAAAAAGAAGGAGAAAAAATCGGACAAATTCACAATAATGAAAGGACTTACCCGAACCTCCACATGTTAAATATCGTATTCCCCAAAAATTAAGAAGGTAATGTTTGATCCAGAGGTGTATGTTTTATTTGTAGCAGCGAGCCGGGCCTCCTCTCCGTCTGAAAGGCTCTCCCACGACTGAAGCAGCTCTTAGAGGAGAGGGAGAAACCTCATATAGCAGCCAGTCATAAAACTCTACAATAGCCGCCTGAGCATGCAGCTAGACGGGCTAATATCTTAATTATTTCCGATCACCATTAGCCTTCCCGGCTCTTAAACACACGCACACACATGCCTACATATACAAAAACGAATCTAAACCCGCGTGAGAATCTAAAGACATTCTCCATTTTTTTATGGAGCCTGAATATGACACAAAGCCCGACCTCTGTTTTTTTTCCCCCTCTCCTCTTTCTTCTCTATAATGCAACCGAAATGCAACAAAAATACAAGCAGCTACTCCATAATGCGAGCTGATAATTTATTAAGCATTACACAAAAACACAATGTCATATGTACACAGAAATATACAGTAAAAACCTCGCTCCTTCACTTTGCGCAAGTTCCTCCGTTGCCTTGTAAACGTCAATAAAGATTGTTGCTCCGTTTATACATTTAGCTGATACATAGAATAGGCCTATATCATGGGTTACTACATCTAATGGTCAAAGGTGAATTATTCTTCCCTTCTGGTGATATAAAATGGGTGAAGGAATTTTCTTATGCCATGCAAATTTAATTAAAGTAAATCAAATAGGAGTAAATTTAGGGGGGTGTTTTCAAGTGAGGAGGGGGGGGGGATACGTGGACAGGTTCTTCCAAGATTTTTTTCTCTTTTTTTTTTGGAGAGGGAAGGGAGGGGAGGGGGGGGGGTGAAATTCATTTTACTCAACTGACGACATCTACCCAACCGTACGACAAAAGTGACCGAAGCAGGTCGACAATACAAAAACACAACATCGTAAAACAGAGAACCCACATCATTCTGCATGTTCCGCCTCAGTAGCTGACAGAGGTGCGCCGACTCACAGCGTGTCTGGAAATAAAGGTTTACTAAACCCACAGTGAAATGAGTCATTATGAAGTGGTGAAGGGAAGCAACGGTGAAGGGGAGAGAGAGGAGGAGGATGGAGGGAGAGAGAGGGGGTGGGTGGGGGGGGTTGATGGGGTGGGTGTCATAGATTTCACTATTTTTTTTCTTCCTTTTCTGATGTGATCACCTCGTTCATCACGAAAATCCGTAGTTGGATGTGAGCTCTCGGATCCTGTTTTCTCGCGTCATTTTCTTCAATTTCATCCTGCGGTTTTGGAACCAGATTTTAACCTGTCTGTCAGTCAGGTGGACGCTTTTACTGATCTCTAGGCGGCGCTCACGAGTCAGGTACATGTTGAAGAGGAACTCCTTCTCCAGCTCTAGTGTCTGGTGTTTGGTGTATGGACACCGTTTCTTCCGCCCGCTCTTTGCTGTTAACCAGTTGGCCGTGTTTTCACTTTTTGTGTCACCTGAGAGAAAAATAAGAAGGCAGATAACATGGTGTTAGGAATATACTGCACGAGTGTGTGTGTGTGTGTGTGTGTGTGTGTGTGTGTGTGTGTGCGTGTATGTGTGTGTGTATGTGTGTGTGTGTGTGTGTCACAAGTTATGGAGTTAAAAAAAAACAATATTAGCATATTTTTACACCATAATTATTCAAATTAAAGGCCAAAAAACGAATGAGTAAAATTCTGCACGCACAGACGTTACTGCACAGACATTTCAGGCCTGTAGTAATCCTACGTGTAGTCTGAGCAGGGATTGGTTCAAGGTTTACAGTATTTGTACAATAAACCCAGAATTTACCGAAACACCGCCGAGTTAAACCTAACCTACTTTAGCTGTCTTTGCCACGTTATGCCTGGCTCTTTTTTAGTTCTACGCATCATCTCGCCGCACTCACCTACGCAGTTACACAGCACTGTAATCCATTCATACCAGTCAAACCTGTAACATTATAATTATACACAATTAAAGGGAAGCGCAAAAATTCCAAGGGTGTTTACTCCTACGAACTCAAGTCAAATTTGGCAGGTGTTGGCGCAGCTCGAATTACCTTTAGTGTCCTTTGCTGGTCTGTCTTTGTCATGTTCCTCGGTCTCCTCTGCTGAGGAGCCTTCTGCATCCGAGGACTCGCGTGCCTCCTCGCTCCCCGGTGCCGCGCGAGCCTGTAAGTCTGCGTTTCCCGAGGACACGGGCTCCTCGGTGTTCCTCCCTTCCTGCGCCGTGGCTGGAGCTGCAGTCGAGGTTGGTGGCGTGTGGAAGCGGGCAGGAGCGGCGGGGTGTAGGCCAAAATGAGAAGGGGAAGGGTTCGACTGGGGGCCGTTGGTGTTGTAAAGTTTATGAGAATGTGCGTGCGTCTGAGACAAGCGGAAGTAGCCCGGCACAGGCACTGAGCCCCCGCCACCGCCATCGGTGACTGTACAAGAGCTAGAGCCGAGACCGGCTGACGTTAACCTTGAATACGTGAGATCTTCAGCGGTGGAGGCTTTGGGGCACTTGGACTGCTCATATAGGCAGTAGGTGCTCTCTTCTTTAATGTTCTGCGGGAAAGAGCAGGGCGTGACCTGTGGACCTACCGGGCGCTCTTGGTCCATTCGACATGACCTCTGCGCGTCCATCCACATCTCCATACTGGACATGTATGCGCCTGAAGCGCTAACCATGTTTTGGGGACCCACATCGCTTCGCTTACCCACACCTGGGAAGTATCCATAGTTGTGTAGTCCGTAAGGCACTTCTGTAGCTGCGCTGTGAGGCACGCACACCGCGCTCCCAGTGTAATGACCTCCACCGCTCTCGGTACGGCCACTGATCAGAGAATCCACTAAAAACGCATTTCCTGACGGACTGTCCGAACATGACATTATTGTGGTGTATTTTGGCGAAGGGAGAAGATAGCCCCTTCTGTCTGACATTTCTTGTGCAAAACATGCTGGATATGATTAGACGCACCCCCCAATCCGCCGTGTGGACTGTAAAACCAATGGAAACGCTGGAGGACAGGCAGTCCCGCCCACTCTGAGCCTACGTAGAAGCCTGAGCAATATCCATCATGGAGCTGAAGCAGAGGAAGACAGCGCAGCAATCAGTGTGCTCCTTCACCTCCCCTTAATGCACCACCATTACCCCGTAAAAGGGCCGGCGTCCACCAGGATCCACTCAGAAAGTTTAAAAATACACTAAAACAGGAATCGAATCATGCAAGTTTCCAAAAATTAAAAAAGAAAACCAACAACTAATGGAAAAGGTCAAATATGTCACTCATGACGGGCTGTTGCACAGCTCCACGAGAGGGGCAACCATAACAACGTGTGCTTCATAAAGCATGCAAAAAGTGACATTAGTCGAGATGCTAGGTGACAACCCGAGAAATTCAACTTTTTGTTGTTGTTGTTGTTGTTGTTGTTATTATTATTTGGTCCCACTAAAATACTACTATGATCTCAAGGTGGCAAATCAGGTATAAAAATAAAGGGCTGCTGAATCTCCCCAACCAAGACATAAAATAACAAAGCCATGGGGCATAGCGGTAATAAAGTCTTTTAGGAGAATTCGCCTTTGGGCAAAAAGCCGTTTTATATGGCGCATCCTCCAGCGACGAGACAGCGTGAGTTCTTCCGCACTCAGCAAAGGTGCTTCACTAATGTTGTTTGCGGCTAAAAAGCACTCAAATCAAAGAATACTTTCTTAAAATGTTTCGTTTATTTTTGCAGCGGGAGCTTCTTCTGGGACGTCTCGCGTTAACTTTGTAATCTTCTTATAGTACTCTTAAAATGGATTCTGTAAAAAAAAAATAAAGCTTTTTTTTTTATTCAGAGCTTGTATCTATTTTGAATTATATATTTCTTATCTCATGAGGATTCGATATTGGCAAAGCTGTGGGCATGCGTAGACGACGGCAAACCAGTTCACTGTCACCAGTAGAAACAATAACAGCGCATAGAAAAGTCAGAAAATAAGAATAAATGATTGTGTCAGTTAAAGCTTAAATTCTAGAAATATTCTGTGCTGGAGCGCAAGAATCTTCCCGAGAGGAAATGGAGACATTAATTCCAGCTTGCTGCCCACAGATTCATGACAAATACAAGCTCCTAGCCAAAACAGATCCACATTCCCAATGATATGTGAAAGAAATATTTTTTGCCTATAAACATTAGAAATTATGTGACGTGTATCACTAATTCTTGCGTCACTGGATGTCTTCAAACATTTAGAAGGCGCAAATTTGTTTTCTGCACCTGAGTGCGCCACATTTAGAAAAGAGAAGCTGCTGTTTACAAGACACAGAGGCTAAAAAAAAACTAAATAAACGAAGCAGGTTTTCTGGGTTTTTTTAAAAATATAAAATCCTATTTAAGAGTAAAAATAAAAGTTTGTTTAGACGCCAAAATCTTATGAGAGTCTCGCGGTGTCACAGCCAGGCAGACCTGAAGCGCATGCACGTCAGTCGGCCCAATTTGGGGCAATAAGGCCCACAATAAAACTCTCCTTCTATTTCGTAGTGTCCTTGGCCATGTGCGCTCTATTGCTCTCTCCAGGTTGAAGTTAATCTCGCCCAGCTTTGCCATTACCAGGCCCAGGTGGCCGCTCGCCCTCCGGCTTCTCCTGCAGCCTGTTGGACTGAAAACTAGGCATTTGGGAGGGGGGGAATATCATAAATTGAGTCCATTTAGGTTTCCAAACTCACACTAGCTTTTATTTAGCGCGTCCGCGGTGGACATCTGTCAATGCTACTAATCTAAATACTTTTTAAACGAATGCATGTTTTGCTGCAGTTTATCTGAGTGGAAAATAGCATAAATCAACTCAAACATGAGAGGGAGAAATATTTCTGGAGCCCTGAGGAGAATTTTCCGCAGTGCAGGAATTTTAAAAGGCTGCGGGTTGGTTAGGTAAATCACCAAAAAACTATTAAATAATTGCACTACATGGCAGGGCTACTAAATACACACTAACTAACAGCAACGAGTGCAAAGCCTGGGTACTCTTCTCACCAGTGGCCCGCTCCTTATGGGACATTTGAGCCAATAAGGAAACTAAATACATCAATTAATTATGTGGGGCCATGTCTTTAATTGTTTTGGCCTGCACACTTCATAGTGTTGTCCTGGCGAGAGGGCCTATCGATATCGGTGTGTTACAGTTATTAATTGAAGCTATTAAATCTTCATTTTCACAGCTGCCCAGCTATTATATCCTCCAAACAGTTTACTCTGACCACTGGCTTTGATCAGGCCCATATAATCGTGGCCGAAGAGGCACTTGGAGCCGGATCATGTTCGTCCCGAGTGCAGCTATGAACAATAATGCGGCGTTTTATTACATCCAGCGGAAGCATTTATTTTTCACGAGAGGCAGAGCCGGTCCACACGCACCGAGGTCCAGAATAGCCTCTCGCTCTCCACTTTGGACTGACACCGAATAGCCTCGGTGCTACAGCAGCAGCAGCAGCAGCAGCAGCAGCAGCAGCAGCTCTTTGTCTCTGACCGGAAGGGAAAGGAGACACGGCTGCTGCTCTATCACAATCAAATCAGTTTTCTGCTAATAACAGATTTTATACACTTGGCACGTCCAGGGAGTAATGCGTACTGGAAGGACGTCAAATCTTGTTTTCTTTAAGGAGGAAGCGCAGGAGAAAAGAAGATGAATGATCATCCAAGCCAGCTGCTGTTCTCTAGGAGCTTTGAAGCTGAAACTGAAATGTTTTGTATCCACTAGTGTTCACTGCCATTCCACGCTTCCGTGTGCATTCATCTTTTTAATAATTTAAGTTTGGGGCGGCAGATCTCTCCTGGTACAAAACGCCATGCTTTATACTACAACCTTTAAAAAGCTCAAGCTCAGCAAAATGAATAGCACATGCAGCATGAGGGCTTGGCACAGATGTGTTGCCTTTTTAGGGCCCCCAGGAAGGCTTTCTCTTCCGCATGGCCTGGTGACCACCACAAACTAACACCCACTAACAGGCCCCGCTTCTACAAGAGTCTACTGTGGAGTTTTTCCTTGCAGCAGAGCGAACTCTTCAAGCTCCAGCCTGTATTGACAACACCTAATTACCTGCGTGCATTCGAGGTGAGCCTGGAGACGAAAAGATCCACGGCCGTGACATTGGTCCCAACAGCGCCGCCCGGTGGTAAAGCCAAGTCTAATCCTGAGTCCAGCATTAAACCGATTCGAGGTGGATGAAGCACACGAGGGAAAGCCTCTCAAATGAAGCCGATGCAGCCAACAAGCAGAGCTTTTTCCTATCCGTCGTCTCCCTGTCGTTGCTCTCGCCTCCTTGGTAACACAGTTAATAACCTTGGGTCTGAGACGGTTTATTGCACTGCACTCCAATTGTACAAATGTTCCAGACCCTCAGACAGCTTTTATGGCCGCGTTGCTGCAGCAACGGGGAGGATGTCCCGTAATTAGGGACGGAATTCCAACGCGCAGTAAGGGATGCGCAAGGCAAGGCCGGACTATAAGCAGAGAGAGGCAACCATAAACTTCAGCCTCTCTCCTTGCGTTTATGGCTCTTTTGACTGTCATATATGAACGCCAATGCGCTGCGGCTAGCTGCCATAAACAGCGATAACAACAGCAAATATGGCGACCCTCGCCAAGCGTAAAGGCTCTTGGAACAATGTTTCGAGTTTCAATGACACTTGGCTGCAGAAATGGGGAAGAGAAACTTGCAGAAAATAAAGAAAAGGTGCACATGAAATTCTCAATGTTTGTTACACTGATAACTACAAGTACAACCACGAAGTAAATAGATCATGTACATGAAATACAAAAGCGGAAAACAAAAAAAGTATTGTAAAGTACTGCAGAGCGTTTCAACACCCTCGAATACTGCAGTAAAACTACCCCAGACAATGAGACATTTCTTTGCAATGTTTTTTTTTTTTATACTGTATTTACGGATCTAAACCTGCAATTAAACTTTTATGAGCATTAGTCAACATTGTTTAAAACAAACTGACATTTATATTTAAATCATGTTGTCTAATACTCATAATTTAACATTTATGAGTATTAGACAACATGATTTAAACCAGTCAAACATTTGTATTTAATTTGCAGATTCGTTTATTGCATTTTCTCTGACAAAGTCAATGTAAACAAAACGCTGATACGGCCAAGCTCGAGTGTGCGCCTTCATTCGTTTCAACGTTTAATTGTAGTGATCAGACCTGCCGCATTCAGTGGCTCTTGTGTTTTTTGTTTGGGTTTTGTTTTAAATAATTTCTAATTGTTTTCTCTGTATAAACGCGTTTCACCTCATCAGAACAATCCCACCGTGCGCACTGGGTAAGTGTGTGTTCATTTGCGGTGCGTCACGATGTATCACACCTAGTTTTTATTTTGTAAAACTCGTGCGAAAAAAAAACCCCACAACAACAAGCACAAATATTTTTTCTCATCTTTTTTTTTCAATTGCTTTTATTTGGAAATATAGTATAATACACAATAGTTTGGGCATACCAAGCAGTAGATTCAATGCAATGACCCTGACCAGCCTGACAGCACACTTGAAAATGTAGTTTGTATTTTAAACTCAGACTATAAAGGATCAAGAGTCATGAAAAAATATTCTGTTATGTGTATCCGTGTCAGACCGGAGGAGGCCTGCTGCACATACATACATACATATAATATATAGATTTATACCTGTGTGAATCTATTGGGCGTGTTCCCCGGTGCCACTCCACCGGGATCCCAGCTTATCTCTCTGGTTTTGGCCTGCGCTGTCAATACTCGACGGATGGCCTTCAAAATCAGAACTGCAACATGGTTTTTAGGGGGTTTTGAAATATACGCAAAATATATAAATACTCAGCCCTCACTCTGTGGGCTCCGGGAACGACGACAAATATTGAAGTCGGACTCCAAATAGCCTGCCTGCTGTTATATAGTTACTTGGTTAGCCGTGACATTAAAAAGAGAAAAGTAAACGGGTGGCTACAAAATAAATAAGCACACAAAAACAGAAACACATTACATTCTCATTATTTGGTCACACCAATATTCGTATGGATTCCATTATTTACGTCACATCATCCTAAATGCACCTCTTTTCTGAATTTAAAAACAGAAAGAAGGAAAGAAAATCAAGCTTTTGATTACAAAATACACTGGGTCAGTCAATTAGAGACTGCTAATTTTGCCCTCCTTAAGAGAAAAATAAACAAGCCGCGTATGGATCACAATAATATTAACATGGGCCTTCGCAAGCACACAGAGGACGAAATTCAGTTTCTACATTTGCCAAAAAAACAGAGTCTGAAGAGCGAAATGGAAGTCCGCCAACTGTCTTTATTCTTGCTCACTCTTTAGGCCGATCAGATGACATGAAACTGGTGTCCTCGAACTTGAAATTAACCATTGAGCAGCGTTGGTGCTACTGTCGCGGCCATTGTGGTTCACAACTGGAGAGTCACAGCCGGAGAAGTCCCCCACCCACCCTCCCACCAACCCATTTGTAAGCACAGCGAGTCCAACAGCATGAGGACCGGACCGGTAAAGTTGCGACGGTGCCGTTCTGACAACTAAAGCAACGGATTCGACGTGTAATACTGTAATCTATCTCTGTTCAGTTTCTTCTCCTTCATGCGGCGGTTCTGGAACCAGATCTTGACTTGCCGGTCGGTGAGGTTGAGCATCCGAGACAGTTGCAGGCGTTTCTCCTTGTTTATGTACACGCTGAAAAAGAATTCTCTCTCAAGTTCTCTGATCTGATATTTGGAATAAGGGCACCTTTTCTTGCGGGTCCTCTGTCCATCTGGAAAGGTAAAGAAAAAATGTAAATAAATAAATAAATAAAGAGGGAGAAAATATAAACACTTCACATTAGCCATGACAACGCCACACGCCAATTTATGCTACCTAGATTACGCATGGGCGAATTTAATCTATGGGGGGATTTAATAACATATTTCCCATTTCAACACCAAGTGTCATATATATAATGATATTATATTACACTGGAGAGATTACCAGCCCCATCGCTCCTGGGTCACTAGACAATACACTTTGGCTTTGACCTTTTCTAGTAGGGGAAAACAAGCAGCTCAAATATAATCAACTGGATGAGGAGGGTGTGCTGCATGAGACAATTCATATGGAAATATTGATCTTACACAACATACACTAGGCTCCATGATGGCTTTAACACCACAGCTAGTGTGTGCTAAACCTTAAAGCAGGAGGCACCACCCTCATTACATGCAAGTGCTGCTTTAACGCTAAGAAAGCGTGAAACACGCACGTTTGTAATACATGGAAATGACGCAGGTCTATATAGGAATTCATAACTGGATGCTTTTCTTTTTTGCTCTCTCAAAGGTCAGGAAGTGTTATAGAAAAATCACTGGCCTGTTGTCTTCCACGGCCAATTTCAATTCCGAACACGTGATCATGCAGTTTATAACAAAGTTTTGTTGGTGGTGGGGGGGTCTACTGGCCCTCTATAAACGTTATATGCTTATAAAACAGCATATAAAATTTTTAACAGCACCGCACAAGATTGCAAACTTTCTCTCATAACCAGGGTGCTGACTTTAATACGTACTGCTGTTGCTGGATTTCTCCTCATTGTTGCCGGAAGATAACTCCGGACTGCTCGTCTCATCCCGCGGCTCCTTTGCTTCAGAGTCCCGGCAAGACGGTGCGTCCTCCGGAGCAGAGCTGGGCTGCTTGCTCAGCGTTTTCTCCCCTGAGTAGCCATTTGTGGAGGAGCTCTCCGACGCGTTCCCGTACGCCGTCTCGTAAAACTGGTCGAAAGCTTGTGGCAGCACGCCATTTCTGCCCACGTTCCCGTAGAAATTGGAGGCAGCCGAGCCGGCGCTGGTGTGGTGATGGTGGTGGTGGTAAGCGGCGGCGGCAGCTGGGCTGTTTTTACCGAACATGTCTCCTACAACGGCGGTTTGCGCCGACAAACAGTCCCGGTGCACCATGTCCTCCGCGCTGGGGTAGCACTGGGGCAAGTTCCCCCGGTGCGGCCATTTACCGGACGCGTCAATGGCTGCATATTCCCTGAACGTCACCTCTCTGACGGGCTGGACCTGCGGCAGGTTAGAGGAGTAGGAGTATGTCATAGGGCGGGTGGACGGGGTCTGGGATAAAAAAGAGGGGAGACCGGAGAAATCGGTCCCCGCCGACACGTAATAAGTGCAACTGGGCAAATACATGTTCGATCCGACGGGGACCCTTTCGTCAAAATCCATCATCGTCGTTCACCCTCTACTACAACTCTATGTTGGGGTTCGATTCCTCTATAACCGCCCTGAACATGGCTCTGAAGCGCCGTGCCTCTTGCCTCTTTGAAGCAGGTTCGCTAAGCAGAAATTTGGAGACGTAAGCTGACGTGGAGAGCCATCTCCATCCACTCCACAGAGGAGGAGGTCACGTGACCACGCGGCAGAAATTGACAGATTTTCAGGCTGTGTGTGTGGGTGTGTGTTTGTGTGTGTATTTGTGAGTCCCGTAAGCTTGACATTGGTTGTTTATCATCACGTCAGGCTAAAAATGAATTCCTTCAAATTGCAACAAAGTCAGATGTGTAGGAAACGACAGCCACCCCCCTCATGTGCGTTTCTACGTGCCTCTAAAGACAGAATACGAATTTTAGGCTAATTTGAGATTCAGCCAAAATATTAATATCAATTTCCCCAGCTGCTTTGCGCGCTTCAACACTCATTCCACACGTATAGTCTGTCTTGGTGAATGCCTGTGCGTATTTTTAATCAAGTTTTTTTTTTTAAATATTCGGTTGCGTTTAAATTTTGCAAACAAATAGGATGAAAACAATGTCCGAACCTCACCCGACAATATATAGCAGTAGGTAAAGCAGAATTACTGTTCACAGATAAGCTGAATTGGTGGAAGGAGGAAGCCGGCTTATCTCCAAAGTCTGCTTTTAGAAATGTCTTAGTCATCATCATTTGGTGGTTTTACAACATAGCATTTGGCTCAGTGGGCATTTGGTTATCAGGGTCATGTTCAAAGTAGCGGCTAATGTTTCAACTGGCTGCTGCTATGTGTAAGTACCTACAAAGATCCAGCTGAAAGGTTCAGAAAATAAATACGGGACCTGCTGTGAGTGGATTCTCAACAGGGAATTAAAGAGGTTTTTCACTGCGATGTTAAGGTTTATCTGTATATTTTGTTGACATACACTGTTGCTGTCAGACAGAGCAACATATTAATCCGCGATATATTTGGCAGAATTGAGCCAAATGCGCACGATAGTGGTAGTGTAGGTCTACAGCGGCTGCAATCATTTATTTAAATTAAATAAACGTTTTTATTACTAGCCCCATGTGATTAGCTACTTGAATAATAAACTCTTTATTTTCCAATGTGTCTCACTGATCTTTTGCGCTTCATATTAACGATTAACAGTTGCGCTAACAGCTGCAAATTTCGCCACAATTGAATTTGGCTTCCCTTTTACGCACAGCTCTGTCTTTAAGTTTTACGCAAAACTGTGTTCAAATGTGCTCCCTTCAGTGATAAAACAGCTTCAGAATTCTGCTCAGCATCTTCATGTTTTAGTGAATAATCATTTCCAACAGTTTTGTCGCAGATAATTTCCATCATTTATGTGCACATCCACATGCGTAAATCCCTTCAACACACTCACAAAGTCGAAATAAAAAAGGTTGGGAAGCGGATTGTGGCGCGCAGGGTTTGCGAGAACCTGCTGATGTATTTTACAGTTGTGGTTAGAAATATGCCAGCACATCTTCCTTTAGGAATGTGTTTTAAAATCTTAATTTTCAGGAACCCAGAAGTCGCAAGAAAATACCCACGAACGTGAGCAGCCTAACGTGCTGAAATGCAGGAATTTCCTCTTTTATTTTGGTAAACACGCCAGAGAGCCCACTCCCCGGCCCTCTGCTCTGAGGCCACCGTGGAGCTAGTTTTGGATCGCCTGCAACTTGACTCTAATGTGCTGTGAATGAGAGACCTGAGCTCGGATTAAGACCGCCGCGGCTGGCCGGGCCCCACAGCCATCTCAACATTTGGATACAGGGGGCTCCCGGTGGCGCATGTGAAACGGAACCTTAAAATATCACATATACTAAGACGCTTAACTAACGCCCTGTGAGTGTATCAACACACACGGAGAAGAGAGAGGGGAGGGAAAAAAAAACGTTCTCGCGATTTCCATCGTCCCACTCACAGGCAATTTTATTTGGATAAATTGAGGGGAAACTGAGTGTCTTTGTGACCACACGCTCCGCCTCTCAGTCAATCCAGACAAATTCTACGAGTTGTGCTGAAGCTTTTAAGCTGTAATTGAACACAGGATGCCCAGGAAAACCAAAGCCAGCTCTGCACAGACCTGCGTTTTTATAGCTGCTATAGTGTTCTGCTGCCCCCCTCCCCACCCCCCGGCCAGACAGACACCACAAAACTGGCCAGGCGTGATGGGAAGTCACCACCTATACGGACTCAAAGTCAGCAGCTGAGGAACGACCCAGAAACATCTTGTCCGAGTACAACCGAGGTAAGACATTTATTTACAAATAAACACACTCTTATCAGTGAACAAGCAGCACTGACACTTGCATTTGTGAATTTTTCTCCTAAAAATAGAGGCAACCATTACTATTATAAACCTGTTCTTTTGTGTCAAATGTGTTTTGTGTTAAAAGGAGGTCCTTGCGTTGATCCTGACCATTCTTCTTGTGCGGTTTGGCCGATCAAAGCTGCAGCCTGGCGCTGTGTAAAAGCTCCCAAAGCCAAAGCTTTGTCTGTGTACGGTCGACTTCAAGTTCGGGGGAGGGAGAGCGTCACAAAGAGCAAAGGGCCCAACTATGCCCCGGATGGAGTTCCTTTAATTGCTTTAGCATTTACGCAAGCTTTAGGTTACCAGATGGGTTGATAGCCTGGAACTTTGAAAGCCCAGGAAAAGCCAGATGAACTTCAGAGTAGGTAGAAGAGGTGTAGAGCTAAATATATCACCTATTGTCAACTAGGATTTAACCTCCAAGTAGTGGATCATTGACAAGCGACACTCAAGATGTTATTTGGAAAGGTCAAATACAGACACAGCAGCCTATTCTTCAGATTTAGAGCAAGGAGGAATTATATTCTAGGAGATTAAACATGATCACTTTATGTTTGGTCACAGAGCCACGAGTGACTACGCAGCACATTTGACACGGAGGTCAAAGGGAGCCACTGTATTTATTCGTGAACGTTATGCTGTTGACCTTCGCTATGTTTACGCAGACCTACATTAACACCCGCAAACACATCAAGGACACACACACATAAACACTAGCTTTTCTGTTAATTAAGCACAATTTCTAACATAATAATGCGATATCAACGCCAAATATGAGACTTTAAATGAAGGCGAACTGTGGATACGCAGTGATATCAGAGCAGTGGCTTTGACTCAGGCCAAGAATGCTCTAAAGCTTGCGCTGTAAAACCCTGTTAGACACCAAGTAAACAATTCAGTGTGGGAAGGATGTGAGAGTGTAGTTTAACGCCACGTCAGGTAGGCCTACAGGCTGTTAAGGAGTCTCAATGGGCGCATTCACCGCCTTGAAGTTAAATCTAAAAAAAAGGGGGAAGAAAATAAAAAAAATAAGTCCAGAGCTTTTTGTTTTCATTTTTAAGATAAAAAACGAGATGCAACCAAACAAACAGAGCATCTTATTTTGTATATCTTTTACGTCTAATCAGCACTAAATATAAGGTGGCAAAAAAAGATCTATTTGTTCGTATTTAGTAAGAGGATTGCTGTGCGTAATTTGGTCAGCGGCCGCACAACCAGAATAAAATGCACCCAGACCTCCGCCATGATCTGTGGAATATTTCCACAGATATCACATGAAACATCAGTGGACATCAGTTCTAATAATTTCAGGGGATTATTCCTAAAACGTGCTTTCTTGGCATTCTAAGATTTCAACCTAAATTCGTGGAAATCGCCTGGGTGCTTGCCTTTGCGTAATCCTGCTAAAATGCGGATAAACAAAGCGACAGCGCGTGTAAATAGAGCTTCAGTAGCGGGAGGTGCTTAAAAAACACGATTCCAATTAAACGTAATTTTTACCCATTTTTGTTGGTGTATTCATGGGACCCAAATAAATACGTTTTTGAACTTGAATGATACTTAAGTGAGCCGTTATCATGGTTGCGGGGCTGCGGTGATACCAGCTCGAGTGGCTGGGGTAGGTGAGATGGGGGGGGGGGGTGCAATAAAATCATCTGACTGCAAGATTAAAAGCAGCCAGTTTGTGTAAAAAAAAGGTGAGTGGGATTATATCAGTAAATAAGAACCTGATTCGGAGCGCATCTCTTGATTTATCCACAGGTGACAGAAATGTGGGTCGACTGCAGTGATGGCGGCGTCAGAGGGGCCAGGCGGACCACACAGGAGCCACGCAGGGAAACTGACCAACTCCACGGTCAACGGGAGCACCTCTGACCAACCACTAGAGCCTCACAATGCTGGATTAGCCTGTGGAGGGTATCCTGGGAGACGAGGATTCCAGGAGGAGTGGACCTGGGCAACAAAGGGACATAAACTGGACTTCATTGGGGGAATAAATGAAATGTTTCAAAGCCAGAAAGAGGTGGAAAAGAATAAAGAAGCCACTTGAGCCAAATGTTAGAATTTGATCTTAATCATACAGAGCCGCAACAGAAAACTGCGTCAGGGAACCTCCACGTCCTGCGTTAAGAGGATTAGACGACAGACATCATGATAACTATACTGTCTTACAGTGTTCAGGGGAGCAGAGAGCGACTGGGAACGGTGGCTTTTATTCGAATGGCAGCTTCTATCATTGCGGTGCTTTGTTTCCGTTTGGATTTGCCTCAACGAAGAAGGCAACATTTCGTCGCTTTTGGAAAAAAATAAATAAATGTGTTTTCATATCAGATCTTCCGTATTTAGACAAAATATATCGCAATATTTTTTGGGGGATGTGATTATTGAGGAATAGTTCAGTTATAGGGAGTCTTTTCCACTTTAATCGAAGTGAAAATCCGCAAGGACAGACACGCAAAGGCCAACAGGCTGCGTCAAATTCAGCGAGTATATTCTGTCCAGCTCTTTAAAATTATTTTTTTTAACTTCACCATTTTATCATCCTTAAAATAAAAAAAAACAGCCCCTGAATTCGTTTCTCCATTTTTCACTTTAAGCGCAAAACATTCTGTATTATTCTTTTTTTGTTAAATATAAGACTCGTGTTTTCCCGCAAATGCGATTGAAGATGAAACGATCCGCTAGTTGCACAGATCCGTGTTACTGATCGGATATCAAGTCCGTGTGAATCCAGGTCACCTTACAACGACCGTCTACGGGCCTCGACGATGACGAGAAATAAAAATGAAAGATTTCCACTAAATTCAAAGGTTTCCTCCCTGAAATACAACGCGTGGAATCCTATTCATTTAAACGCGTCCACGTTGAGTCAGAAATGTCTCTCTGGGTTTGCAGAGTCCTCGGTAGCGCATTTGCGGCATTTAAAAAAAAAAACCAACCAATCCTACTACTTTCAAAAATGCGAGTCATTCAGGTTCCGGGAGAAAAGCTGTAGGTCAAGTTTGACCCCTTCAAGAGAGCTTTGATCTGTAGACCCAAACTATTTCAATGAGATCTAAAATTCATTCGAATCTTAATGAGAAAAAATAAGAGAAAATAGCAATTATAGACGAAAAGACGATCGAAGCAAATCTTTTTTTTTTGCTTTCGATCTAACGCGGAAAGACTCCCACTGCTACTTTCTTTGGAAACATATGGACTATTTATAGTTTATCCTACATACGCATCATTAACAGTGAATTGCTATTCTGCAATTTTATTTCCAAACCAAAACAACCTGATCTGCGGGGATTTGAGGACAGGAAAACACACACTGATGGAGACTAAGGAGCGGACTGGGATATGGAGGATTTCGCATAATGTCAGTCACGTGCTTCTATTTGACGGCTGTCACGGTCTTGGACGGGACTTTGTGGTGAACTATGTAGGAGATTATCCTCCAAAACCCAGAGCTGTCGAGCTGGACCTTCTATGGTTGAGGCGGAAGGTTGCAGGGCCTGGCGTTCATTACGCGCAGAGACAGCGAAGGTCAATGTAAAGAGCAAAGCCTGCTGGCCCTGTCTGTCTGAGGCGGCTGCGTGAGAGGCTTCTTACGTGGGCTATTATTCACGGAGCCAGAAAAAACACACGCGGCATCAGTGAAACCATGTTATTAAATACATCATTTCTACTCTGTCGGTCTAAAAATGCCTTTTAATCCATTTGACTAAACGGGAAGGACCTAGTTGCTCTTAAAGTGGACGGATCGTAACAAGGACTACCCTGCATTTTCTTTTAAAAAACTTTTTTTTAATTTAAAAGCGCTTTATAACACACGATTAAACTCTATTTAAAATTTAAAACCAGCAACTGCCGAGTCTGTCCACCGACCCATCGAGGCGAGGAGGACTAATTGCAGATTAATCCGCCAGGCGAATGAATTCATTATATCAGATCACATTACTGATGATTGAAGGTGACCTAAAAACGAAGACATAAGATAAATAACAATATTAATAATAATCAAAGATGGCTGCCAGGGACGTTGGCACCAGCAGGGAGGAACGTCAGGGATCAGATTTAGAGCAGATCGAAGCCGTGCAGAGATTCATTGGATTCAGTGGAATGGTTCTTGAGTTACAGTGCGGACACAAACGCCGGCTGCAGGGGTAGAAATCTGGTAGCCCCCGGAAAACGCAGCTGTAATTAATGTTAAGGATGCATGAAAGTCCTTCTGCATAAACAAGAGGTTCAGCTGACATTTTTTCTAGCATTAAATGCAGCTGTAATGCAGGGGTTTTCCTTAGTGTGGCAGCAGAAGCCCATTTTTGCGCACTGCTGTAGTTCAGCCCCCCCAAGATCCTGCCGCGGAGGATGGGCCGCCCCGTCACAGCGGCTCCTGGAAGGGGGAGGAGGAAAGGGTGGGGAGGAGGGGGAGGTGGAGCGTGGTGCCGGGAGCTGTGGGTCGTTTAAGGCTGGAGGCGGGAGCGAGTGTTTTGTTTTGGTCCTCATCGAGCCAATGAGACGCCGCAGTGCTACCCGGAAGCCAATAAGCTTCTCCTACTCCCAAAAATCACCGCGGTAAACTTCCGCTGAAAGCGCCCTCGCTTCCGCTTTCTCCCAGCCTGTGCGGCGTGTGCGCGCACTGCCGTCGTGACGTCAGAGGACGCGTCAGCTTGGGTACGCATTCCATGCACGCGGACGTACGTCTGATATTTTCCTTGTGCTTCTTGTCAGCTGCCATGTGCCTGTCATGAGCCCCTACGATCAGACCCGGACGTTAGTCCCGAGTTTAGATTCCCCTCCGTGCCAGTTTACTTTTTTTTTTCTTTCGAAAAACTATAAAATACAACCTAATGACTTCAGCTGGATTGAAGTTTCACATCAATTCCACTCTCACCGAAAATACTGCAATTTCGAAAACCTCACATGAAGAGGCGGAATTACATTTTCAGAAGGAGAATAATCCGCTACTATCGTTTCAGCCACAGTCCACAGTAGAAGAGTGACGAGGCCACAAACGTTTATAGTCACCCAAAGGCTACCGAAGAACAGTAGTCTTGTACAACTCTAAAATATCATCAATTAAAATATTTGTATGTATATATTAAATATATATTTCTTTATTTTATTTTTTTTCCCCAGGTACAATCGGATTTAATTTAGGGCCTTCTTGTCTCTGTTGAGTTTACATAGCAAGACGTTACAAAGGTTTAAGATTTTATTTTTGAAAAACTGTCCATCAAGCTCTGACGCGTGAATGCAACGGTCAAAACGCCTTCAGTTTTTATAAAGAGATCATTTTAAAACACAGGAGTTTGACACAGCTGTGCGATGAAGTCAGCGTGTTAAAGGAGCTGCAGCTCCTAACGCTGCCGGTAAAACTGAATCATTGATAAATGCAGCCAAACCAAACACGCTGGGACCGTGAGGTATCGAGCCTGTGGCGTCATTCAATACTGCAATCTTCAAAAAGCAACACTAAAGTTTCCTCTCTTGTTATTGGAAGGCCCAGCACTCCTGACACCGGCGCTCAGGTCTATTGTGCTGGATACCCTGAAGTTCAAGTCACCGCGGGAAATAAATCGTTCTCTTCACTGTATAGGCCCAAATGAACATTTCAAAATAAAATAAATTTTACATTACGCCGGGTCATACTAATCAAGCACAAAATTTATTTTATTAAAACTTCTCTTTATCCTAGCTCATAAAAAACACCAGTAAAATATTCTAAAATAATCAGCAACAGCAACAAAAGACTAAGAATTTTCTGAATCACGATTTTTATCTTCATTGTTCCGAAATATGTATTTAAAAAGGAGGATATAAAAGTCCAGTCCCGCGTGGCTCATTGACATTCGATGTGTATGGAGAGATAAACTGATGTGTGCATTTTACACAATACAATCCTTTATTTAATTTGGAGGAAAATCTAACTCAAGGTGAGAGCTTACACAGTAGCTGACTATATAGAGCAAAATTAACAACCTGCATCATTTTTAAATCACAGAATAAATAGGTGAAGAGATAGACTGACTGCGTCACGCTGACCAAATCCATGCCGATGTCCTATTTTACCAGAACACACAGAAACACAACAATTCCCAGGGTTGGAAACAACTGCAGCATCAGGGTTAATACAGAGCTTCTAAATATCAAGAGCGTGTTAAGCTGAGAGATAAATGAAGAGTGACGACAGTCACGTGGAGCTGTGCGCCCTGCAAGGTACGCGAATGAATAAAAATCAAGAAATAAAATTCGATTGTTTAAAAAAAAAAAATCCACCTCGACGCAATACGAGATTGAACAGGCCAAATCTGTAATAACCTGGGATTCTAAACTGTAGCCTGCAGCAACAGCGATGAGGGATGCGGTGTTTTGGACATCAGATTTTTGTTATCGAAACAAAGACAGGCTTCCTTCCACCCGCGTGCTTACTCTTGCTGTCGTCACACACAAAATACTGACCTTGTCATTTTGGAATGAAATCTTAATTTACACAACAACAGTAATAATTACGTAAAATTATTGCCATCTTTAGCGTTGTTGTTTTCTTGGTTATTGCCATTTTTTAAAATTGTTATTTTCATCATTATTTTTGTTTGGGGGCTGCTACACTGTTAATCAGTTTGTTTATCACGGTCGCCGCTAGATGGCGATGTCAGCCCACATTTCACTACAACCCGACCTCATCGCTCCTGTTTTTTTTCCCCCCAAAGCCAAGCAGAAGACAACCAGCAATTCTATAAATTCACACTCGGAGGTTTTAAATATTAAAAAAAAGGAGTACGGACGTATTTCTTTAACGTGCATCATGACCACAACAATAAACACTTGCAAACAAAGCAAACATTCTGCAGACATCTTGCACCATTTAGAACACGTTACGGAATTATTTTAATTCAGTTTTGAATTACGACGTTTCCTGAGTATTATTTTGTAATTAAATGACAAAAAAGAACATAATAGGAATTCAACTACAACCGTGGGGGATGAAACGAGTGCGGCTGCAACACTGGATAAAAAGTCCAAACTTTTATTGTGACGGACTTAAAACACCGACATATTCAACGCACACACACACACAAATAACCTGGACATCATGCCGGAATTTAACTTTATATACAGCAACAAGAATACGCTCACACGATAAGAAGCTATGATCGATGGACACATTTCCCGGACGATTATCTAAGCATTACAAGAAGAATTGCACCAGGGATAGAGTATGAATGAGAGCACGGCTTCATATGAGAAGACTAAACTCCATACAAGCAAAACATACGAGCAAGTGTTTTTTTTTTTAAATAAAAAAAGAAAGAAAAAGAAAAAAGAAAAGAAAAGAAGAAGGCAGGGGGAGATTAATATTTAACATTCCCAAGGTCCAAATCCCAACCACCACACTTCCTGGGAATCTTTGCATTTAGCACCCTTGTTAAACCTGCAGATAAAAGTGTAGCTCGGTGGCACGCACACCTTTGTGAACCATTTTCCTGCGCTGGGAGTGGGCAAAAGTCACACAGACTGCAGCTAGATGTGCGTCTTTCCCCCTCCTTGAACAATATTTAACAAGTGGCCGGAAGTGGAGGGTCCCGCATTCTTAGGCCTCAGACATTTTTGTTCCAGAAGCTCCGAGAAATTCACTCACGTTTCGTTGTTTCCAAGAGCATGAGTCCGCGCCCGCGCGCGCACGTGTTTGCGTGTGTGTGTGTGTGTGTGTGTGTGTGTGTGTGTGTGTGTGTGTGTGTGTGTGTGGTATATCTCCCATCGATATTGCAAATATTGTCCGTGACTGAAAAAAAAAACTAGCTAATAGTTTTCAATTTGTTGACAATTTTCTTCTCCTTCACGCGTCTGTTCTGAAACCATATCGTGACTTGTCTCTCGGACAGGTTGGTCTGAGCAGATATCCTCCTCCTTTTGTCTTTCGTGATAAATTTGTTGGCGGCGTACTCGCGCTCCAGTTCCTTCAGTTGCACCTTGGTGTATGGCACGCGTTTCTTCCGTCCGCGCCGATAGGAGCCGGAGTCCCCCCCGGCGTGGGACGCTGGGTCTGACGAGAGACAGGAGACACCGTCAGGATAAGCGCCTCTCAACAAGTTGCTGAGCTTCTCTGCAACACTAAACCGTCATTACTAGTAACTGAGCCACGCACACTTCAACCTCAGCTCACAATAAAATATAATAATCAACATTTGATTGATACAATTTAATATCCTCCACTGAGGATATTAAATTGTATCTAGGGGATTATATAAATATATATATATATATATATATATATATATATATATTAAAAATCCCCTAGATATAATTTAATTTTTTTCGAGTTCTCCTGTAAACTAAACATCCTACACATGAAAGCTTTCATCTAGAAGAACCAAGTAACAGCAGAGTAGTGCTTCTGTCAGATCTTTTAAGTGATGGAGCTTCAGAAACGTTCTGCTTGCTAGCTACAAGTACAAGATCATGTAAGAGGGTCAGATGTTACCTGGTATGGAGGGCTTCCACATGTGTCCAGGCTGGGGCTGCTCCTTGGCGCAGTAAACCTGGCTGTTCCAGCCGTTGGCTGCGAGGGTCCACTGTTGGTAGCTCTCCATTGGCAGCAGGGAATCGTGTCTGGCCTCCGACGGCGCGCCGATAGTTGGCACCACAGGGACGTCCAGGTAGCTCGGGACAGGTTGGTACGGACCTGAGGTGTAGGTCGGATAGAAAGCGAATTCCTTTGCTCGAGAGGTGAAATCGTCTCCTGGGGCAGACGTGTCCATGTATTTCTCTCCATACGCGGAGGGGGGCTGAGCTCCGCAAGACTTTATACTGCTGTGATGCGACATTCTGCATGGGTAATAGCCGCTGCCGAAGTAGCTATAAGGCAGAGACGCGCTTGAGGAATTCTGAGATGCGGAGCACGGGCTGCACTGCTTCACCGGCTCACCCATACCGGTGGCGGGCACGTCGCTGGAAGCGTAGGCCGTGCTGGGTGCCAGGGACGCGGGGTGCGCCATCAGGTTCCTGCATTGGTTCGCAGCAAAGTTGCCACCAGCGAAACCCTCCATGTTCTTACTCACTTCATCGGATCCTCCGCCGTTGTCGTAGAGAAACATCACCGACGGATCGACCCAGCGAGGACGGAGGAGCAGTGACGTTGTCATAGCACGGCATCCAACATTGAAGCTTCTGGCTCTTTTTTAAAAAGCCCAGAGACTGAAAAAAGGAGATACTGCTTCCCAGAGAGTAAAGGCACTCTGACGCGCACAGGAGCGGCGAGGGCGCGCCGTTATTGGTCCAGATGTTGACACGTGACCAGCTATGCAAAGAGGACGGTAAACATCATCCACAAGAGATAATTAAATGGAGAAAAATGCGGCGCAGTAAGGTGACATTTCTACATATACACCTTCCTGGGGATTCAGCCGGTGTCATGCCAGCTGAAATTAATTTCTTAGTTTGAATTAAAAAAAATAATAACTCAACAGAATATTTCACTGTTTTTTGTTTTAATCCATATGAAACTGTTTCAGAGTTTAAATGCCTGATTTGGAGAATTTGATTTATAGCTGCTGCGAGGTGGAAATAAGAGCCCTTCTGAGGAGTGTGATCTAATTCTAAAGACACTTGTGAAGACCGTTTATCACGTCCACATGAATAATGTGACTTACTGTTTACGAACGCACACTGATCAGCTTTTGTCTGCGCCTGGGAGGAATCGAGCGTTATTTAGTGATTGAGACTAATGTATAAAAACGGAATATTCAAGAATGCGGTTAGATGAGCTGCTGAGCCGCGTGTGGCTGCACGTCTGCATGTCTGCAGCCTAAAGAGCTCATTCGACACGGGATGTAGAAGATGGACGACAAAGACCAGAAAATCTGTTTGGACGGATATATTCCAAGAAACGCGGGCATGCAAATTATGTCTACACAACAAAGAAGATCTGAATGGCAGGTGAAGAAGAAGAAATGAATCCGGGGAATATTCCATACATGTTGACAACATGCAACGAGCAGAAAGGGCTTGGTGTTTACACGCAGGAGGAAGACACGGCTGGAGGCCAAGGTCAAGTTGAAAGTTGCTGTCTCGCCATTCAGCTCGTCGGGCTATTCAGGCTTTGAAGGGACCGTCTGAGCTCTTGAAAAGGGCGGAAGAGGGGTGAGAATTCCTGTCCCAATGAAAGCTATTGGAGGACATTAACTTTTACTATCATTTTGTTTTCTCCAGTGGTTATTCTCACCAACACCAGCCTGTAGCCGATTCACTTGGGTGGCGCGTATACTGTAATGCTACTTCTTTTTTTTTTCTTTTCTTTTTTTTATTTGTGGATCTTTTAGAGGGGTTTTGGCACATACGTGTGAAAATGATGTGATGTAGAAAGAAGGGAAGGGATAGACGCGTCTTACGTGAGTGTCTGGGCTGTTGTTTTCTTGTTTGTGGACACTAGCTCTTGGTCTTTTCGGTTTTAAGGGAAAGGAGGTTAAAAAAACAACAACAATCCAGCATGAGTTCCTCTGGTCTCATCTGCGTCCTATGTTTGCAGGAAGTGTCGGTATTCAAATCTTTCATATGAACAGACAATAATAGAACGCCACACATTAACAGCAGTGAACAAGGAGCTGAAACAGTAGACACCATACCGGTTCTTTTCTCACAGTGGACTGAAATAAAACATGCTGCGAGGAACAAGCAAAGCAAACAGCGACTGGCTAAAATGGGTTTACATAAGATCCATCATTCACAGAGTGTGTGAGCTGGACTTTATGTTTTGCCTCCGGGGGAAGTGCTTCATTGCCTGTAATGGAACTATGGTGGGACTGCGTCCATGTTTCCTGACTTCTAGTCGGGTGAAGCGGGGGAACGTGTCCCATCTGATAACAGGAGAGAAAAATCAATACAGCAACGTTTTAATCTCACGCGGAGGCCTCGGTAAAGTCGTCGAAAAACGTTACAATTCTGGGAAACATACTCCAGGCCTAACAGGTGGCTCTTCCTTACGCAAACGGAGAAATGCGCAGTTACCGTTCTCTGCCTGTGCTCTGTAAATGTCGTCCTAATTTTGCTTATTCAAGAGTGTTTTTAAATCTCGCACACGCATGATTTCATCAGTGTGATCATATGGGGAGAACGCTTCAATCAACTTGTTGGATTGCTCTGACTGACGTGTCTCGATGAAATCTCGTCTACGTGTCCTGACGTCATCAACAAACTCAAGGTACTTCACATATTTCAGCAACAACTGAGTGGCAGATACAAGGCCTAACTTGCTGCGCATTCTTTTTTCCCCACTGACGACAAATCAAAATAAACCATTAACTGATCCACAAATCATACTTAATGTCATACTTTGTTTTCTTTTACGACATTTGTTGTGTGTACAAGCCTGAAGCGACTCTACAACATCTCTGCTCCGTCCCGTCTCGATTCTTTCAGTCCAGTCACAAAAACAACAACAACAACAACAACAACAACAGCGCGTCCTCGCCAAGGTGGCCGCCGGCGCGCACATGTGGTCAGTCCAGACATGAGACATCCCACAGAACAATGAACACACAACTTTACAGCGGACACACACACACACACGCACAAACACACACACTCACTGCTAATTGATTGGCTTCCTGGGAGACAAGTGGAATTAAGTGTGTGTGACTGTTGAATTCTTACACAACTTTTTTTTTTTTTTTTTTAGGGCAGAAACATTGCAACATTAAAGCCCTTTTTATCCCGTTAAAACTTTCCTAGAATTCTGGAGCCCGGTCTGCAGGACCACCTCCTTAGGTCCACTGAGGGAGCCACTACTCGAGGTCTTCATCAAGCCTGTGTTTGTCCTGGCATCCCCATTGAGACAAAGAGCACATTTATCACACAGCTTCATCGCACGAAGCCTCCATGGGTAAAGTAGGGACATGACTATATAAAGTTAGCCTCGGCTATAAATCTATCTTTTCATAGCATGAAATAGTGATTTGAGGAAGATAGCTGCGACCAGATACGCGCAGTCAAATTGCAGGCTTGCGAGTTGACGTTTTAAGTGGACGGCAGTCAAACAGGGGGGGAAAAAAAAAAGAGTTGTCAAAGCATAAAAAGTCAATATGTTTTTGTGGTCAGAGCCGTGAACCACATGGGCAGTGACACACTGGAGGTTTTCATGTTTTATGGCCGCTTATGTGTGATGATGAAGTATTATAATATAATGGGAAAAACTAACTATTTTAGGACACCACACGGTGTCAGCCAGCACGGTTAACCGGCAAGCTTCACTCCCAAGGTGTCAATGACGGGTTTTTAAACCCCTTAAGAACTTCGATGTAAATTTCTGTTTCAGCTTCTCAAATATCAGATTTTGATTTAAGATTACTTAAAAAAAAGTAACAGAAGTAACAGGAAATAAAAGTATCAATCAATACCACAGTCAGTCGCATCTCAGCACCTCGTGTGTCGTGTTCTGGGTCGCGGAGGCCAACTAATGTGCGGCTGCAGTTCCTGGCAGACATGAGCAGCGTAGAAATATAGAAATGCAGCTTTTGGAATTGTATCATAGGAGGATCTTTTTAACTCAAGAAGCAGTTGATTTAAAGAAAAAAGAAAATAAGCTCATACAAACCCAGATCGACCCTCCTGAGGTGGCTGTGGAAGCCCTACTGCTTTTCTTTTCCCTTTTCTTTTTGATGAAACATCATTAATTACAACTGGCTACATTTCGTCGTTTTGCAGCCAGCATAAAAAATACACACATCAATTATCTCAGAGCTCCGAACTTCGGTGGCCTCCTGCATCTCTACAAACACTCATCATTTTATCATCATCATCATTTTAGCAGCTTATCAAAAAATATAAAATGAAAACAAATACCTAACAACATACTAAACATTACCCTGAGGCACAGACTGAAGTATTTTGCGCTGCTACATTGCAGAGGGATAAAGGTTTTTTTGTTTTGTTGTTTTTTTCCGTTTTGGTCTTGCAGGGAAAAACCAAAATAGTGGCAGAACTACCAGTGAGCGGAGCTTCCGACCATTGATATAATTAAATGCAGCTCTCGAGCCAAACCGACGTGATTTCTTTCAAATTCATTTGTATCGTTCTCGTAGGTTTGAGGCAGAAGAAAATCCAGGATATTTTAGAATAATTTCATACATCTTGTGATTATTTCGTTTCATTTTTTCCCCCAGCAATCTTTGAGGTTGATCGTTTTTATATAGATAAAACAAGTAAGTTATGTTTCTGGTTGCTGCCGTTTTTTTGATAATACTGATAAATGTTAGTTCTAATTCTCCCACTGCTCAACTTTATTAAGAAACGAGCCCATCACGGTGCAGGATGAAATATTTCTTGCGTCTATAGTTTGGAAAACCCCTGCAATTTCACTAAAATTCACTTGGCCTCTATCATTTCAACTAATATTTCGTCTAAATCTCTGCTTTCCAAGATGTTAGTCATAACTACAATGCCAAAGGCTCCAGCTTTCGGTACAATAACACAGAGTTCAGTCGGATTATTTCACTCAGACTTCACACACTTCAACTGTCACGAAATGAAGAGCTGGAGCCGAGAAATGTCTGCGTCTCCTCCCAGGCAGCTCCAGCGTCGGTCTGTATTAACGAGCTGGAGAGCGCCAGGCCAGATATCACGGAGGGAATGATGACAGTAACGCTCTAAAAATAAAAAACCCATTTGCTACCAGACGGACTTGTAAATATCACCTTTCTGAAAGATGCCAGGGACGCGCAAACCAGTCGGAGGAATTACATGAATTCTTGTGAAACGTCAGGGATTTGCACCTGGTGTGTAACCGTGCTACCGCAGACCTGGTGTTAAGCCATGCCCCGCGATGTTTGCCCCCTTTAATAGGGTTATTCAAGTCTGATAGCAGCGGCCTGCTAAGAGAGGGAAGCGCTGGGTTTGCAGGATGGAGCAGGGACGAGAGATAAACGCGGCAAAGATCTACAGCTGTATAGTCATCAGAGCTCGTTTGGCTCCAAGGTCATCGAGTTAATTCGCTGGTAGCTGCGTCACCCTCTTTCAAGGCCAAGTTGAAGCAACATAGACGGGAGGGGCCACGATAATCAGGGCTAGGCAACAGTTTTTTTTTAAATTTTCTTCCAGGTTCTGACTCCTTGTGCAGGAAAAGCGCTGCACCTCCTCAGCCGACAACAGACTGAACATCCAGCAAACCAGTTCAAGCACAATCCTGCCGCACACACAGGAACGAGGCTCTCTTCTGCAGAGAGCTAATACTCCCTTGCGGGTCTGCACTGCCAGGGCCGTGGATTAGATTACATGCCCACTGCGCAGGCTCCATGGTCAAGTTCAAGTTTGGCTGACTTGTAAAACTGAGGGGGCGCATTATGGTGTCTGCAGCTGGGGCGTGCGTGCCCCCCCCCCCCCCACGCCCCTCTTTGATCTCCCCTTACTACTGCAGTCACTTGAGCTCCTCTGCCACCAGGAAGCTGCTCCTTCTGGATCCAAATCTTCTCTCTAGACCGGGAAGGTTCAACAACCAACAGCGACTCCAAACCCTCCACTATCTAAAACACACACAGTATAAGTGACACTACTGTAAAAACCAGCAAGGTCACTCGTCGGTTGCGCAAAAGCCTCTCAAATGTTATCTCTGGATGATCACAAGATCGCTTCTGCCCTGGCCGCGACCCATTGCATAACTCAGGTAAGTAAAGCACAGCAATGGGATCTTTTCCATCTTCCGGCGCGCATGCTTACCCACCTGTAGGCTATGACTTAGTAGGGTAGAAGTTAACCAACACGGACGCCAGTGCGTTCAGCTTTGTGGTCCGTTCACCTGCCAAGCTCAGCTATGATCACACATTTATGATTTGCTCAACATGACGAAGACATCCAAAATTAACAATTTATGGCTCTTTAAATCCATAATCATCCATCGTCCAGGTGCAGGAGGTGACCAACTTTTTTTTTTTTCCTTCTTAACAACAAAATAAAAAGAAAGTGTTTTTTCCTTGTCTGGCTCATTTATTAAAAGTTCCTTCAGCTCTAGTCTGGTACATTCCATTATTTTGTGGTTCATTAACAAGCGTCTGATCTTTAACGTGTTCTGGTGTTCTGTGCTCTGTCTGCACACTTCACACTTTTAATGCCTCTCAGTTGGATAAAATAAATTAACTAAAAAAAAAAAACACATGAAACACAGACGTCTACAAGCACAATGAAAAGTGAAAATGACAAAAATACAACATCAGTGTCCCAGAGAATATTAAATATCGACCAGATTAGGTTTGACTCCAACTGACAAACGCTGCAACATCAAATAACAGAGGGAGCGGTGGCGAGAGAGGAAGAGGGGGAGGAACAGAGAGATGTACTCTTCGTCTTTTGCTAGACAAATTAAAGAGTGGAGGGGAGAAAGCCAAAGGAATTTCCCTCAGCTGGCTGCAAGGGGGAGGGGGCGGTTGCCTCTGGGCCTTTACCTCCTTTCAGACAGGCGAGGGCGCACAAGGACAGCGGAGGCTGATGGCGCTCCACACTCCGTCTGCAGCCTCCCTCGTTCCCTCCCTCCCTGACACCGTGACTCCGCCTCTCTACACGACATCGTCGCATTGCAAATCCTGGCAGTGCCCTGCAGCTGCAGACCTCCAATCGGGGCGCGCGGCTGTTTCCAGAGGAACCGTATGGTCGTCTGCTGCCACGGCTCCCATCACTGCCTCTGACGGCTGAGCTGAACTCCTGTCTCTGTTTATTCATCACAACGACGGCAACAGATGTAACACTTATGAAGTTAAAGCTTACTGCTGAGAGGGAAGAAGAACAGCTCCATAAAAGCCCGTGCGACTTTCATCACAAGTTGAGAGGACAAACCTCTAAAGCAATTTTCGTCCTTCACGGCTCATGAGCATCATTCTCTCTCACACACACACACACAAAATGAAACCATCACACACCGCCACATCACGTCAGCTGATCCCCTCCGATCGCCTCTGTTCCCTGAAGGCAGCAAAGCATCTTTAATCAGGGTTCAGTTCACAACTGTGAAAGGTTACAGAGCCTCATCAAGACTCTTCTGATGCTTCTAACATCGTGATACATTTAAACTGTGTTTTTTAGGGATTTTTAATTCTGTGTCAACTAAAGAAACAAATACTTGATGTATTTACAGAGAGGAGAAGCAGAGCCAGGAGCTGCGACTGAGTCGGTCCCGGCTTCGCTCCCGGCGAGTAAAGACTTCACGTCGGTTGGCCTCCGATCTAAACTCTGACCGCAGGACTTGACCTTTGAGGGGAGTTTACTTGACTCCACTTAAGGTGGAGAGACAGATGAGAGGCACGCGGAGGAAGTGCGCTTGTGTGTGTGCGTGCATGCGCGTGCCTGCGTTGGGGGGGGGGGGGGGCTACACTGTCTTAATGGTTCGTTTTGTCTTATTAAACTGCACCGCAGCGTAGTTGCAGTCAGCAAGGACACACTCGGTCTGTTTAATGACGTGAGAATGAGGAAAGGTGTTTAATATGTATCATAATTTAATGATATTTGTGTGGTTGTTGTAGACAGATGAGCACCAACACACACACACACACACACACACACACACACACACACACGCCACGACTGCGACCTCTGTTTACCCATAGCCAATCAATGCGTGTCGTCATCAGGGGGGGACCATCATGACGGCGGGCCTATTAAGAATGACAGCTCTGAAGGAAGAGAGAGAGGCTAAATGGTGATCCCTCCCAGAGATCCCTCTCAGCACTCTGGAGCGCTCTCCTCTCAGGGTAATACAGGACTGCATCCCCTCTTCTCCAGAACCCTCTCCTACTCCTCCTCAAGACACGAGGCCCCCCCCCACCCACCCACCCATCACCGCTGCCACCGTCGCACTCACCCCTCCAAAAAAAAAAAAAAAAAAAAAAACGCCTTAGCTGACGACTTGCACTCTCCGGCGAAGTCGAGGTTTCGCTTTTGGAATGGAGAGCAGAGAGGAGATGGGGATGCTGGCGGAGGGAGGTCAGCTTCGCAAGAGCGGCTCGGAGGGGAGCCCCACGCGAGGATCGCAGGGGAAGCCGGGTCACAGGAGCTGTCTAAGCCCCGGCGCTACTGCGCCCTACCCGCGGGACAGGACCGAAGGGGTGCTGGAGGAAAGCGCCCGCAGGAATATGTGCGCTGATATGAGGCCACTTAGCACATCCTCCTCGGCCGACAGGCACCGGACAGATCCCCCCCACAAAGACGGCAGCAGCTCAGACACCGAGTCCGATTTCTACGAGGAAATTGATGTCAGCTGCACGCCTGAAAGCATGGACTATCCCAGCGCCAAGGGTAGGTACAGCAGGCTACATGTGCTGCTCCGCAGGCTTTACAGATGAAGTTACTTGAATGAATGCTGGACCATTCTCATCTCAGCATGGTGGGGTACTGTTGAGAAATGCACTTATTATAAATGTGCTGCTAGAACTAAAATCTGTATGTCTAAAAACCTGCAGTGTGAGGCTGCACAGCTGTGTGGAGGTGACATCCGCCGTCTCAACAGTCACCGAGCCACTCTCCCAGCAAAGAAGCTTATATAAACGTATATTTAGCCTCGTGCATGAGGAAGAATGCGGGTTTTTATATGGAAACCACCAGCTAAAAAGTGGGGAGGCAGGTATTTTACTGCGGTGCGTCTCTGGCATCTTCTGACATGCAATGTGTCACATCCTTCAGCCAAATTACACAGACACTGGAAAATCTCATTGTGATTTTAATAATCATTTCAAGCTGCTTAATGTAAATGTAACTACTGCAACTATATGCAACTTAATTACAACAATACTTGCGTGGTGAACAAAAATTGAAAATGTGCACCTTGATAAAGGCAACATTGACATTTTCATGGAAAATTAATATTAAAATACAGGAGCAGCTCGTTTTTAAATCTGCACAAAAATGAGTAAAATCACAGTTTGCATGGCAGGAAGGCCTGGACGGGACTGCACCGAAACTAGAAAACAAGCCTCATTCTAACAGGAACTCATGACCAATTTATTCATATAGAACGAATTAAATAATTAAAAAACATTTAAATTCCCCTGCGCAAGGGGGATTCTTTTCTGTAAATTAACTGACATTTTTTTGTTGCAGGTCGCAGTGGGGATTCTCCAGGTCACACGAGTGAGGCTGGTGCTGACCCGAATAAGACTGTCCCGGGTCAGGGCTCTCTCTCCTACTCAGCGGATCAAATTCGCCGGTACCGGACAGCATTCACTCGGGAGCAGATCGCACGGCTAGAGAAGGAATTTTACCGGGAGAACTATGTGTCCAGGCCGCGGAGATGCGAGCTGGCGGCCGCTTTAAATCTACCGGAAACCACCATCAAGGTAAGAGGATTTGATGCACAGGAGAAGAAACAGGCCTCTGCGCCCTTATCTATAAAGATAAAGAGTTCCGGGTTTAAAATCTGGAGAATAATTTACAAATATAGGAAAAGCACACGGAGCCTAAAATCAAACACAAATAGCTGCAATGTCGATGAGAAGCCTTAAACCTGTAGGCTAGCCGTGCAGGCCTGGGGATTTCCGGCTGGCCCACTACAGGCTACTGGATTATTTCCGTTAAAATGTAGGCTTTTATTAATCAACCAAACCAAAATAGGATTACAGCGGAAAATTCTTCCACTCAAATCCCAACGCGCAGGGAACCTCGGGGCCCGTGTGGGCGCTGTGTGCTTGTTGTGTGGCGGGGAAGTGCCGGTTAATGTTTGACCCGCTCCGTCTCTGCCTTAGGTGTGGTTTCAGAACCGCAGGATGAAAGACAAACGCCAGCGTCTGGCCATGACTTGGCCTCACCCTGCCGACCCGGCCTTCTACACCTACATGATGAGCCACGCTGCAGCCACCGGGAACCTGCCCTACCCCTTCCCGTCCCACCTGCCGCTGCCCTACTACTCCCACCTGGGAGTCGGAGCAGGCTCGGCTCCGACTGCTACTCCTTTCTCCAACCCCCTGCGCTCCCTGGACAGCTTCCGGATGCTGTCACATCCCTACCAGCGGCCGGAACTCCTGTGCGCCTTCAGACACCCCTCCTTATACCCGGGTCCGACCCACGGGCTCGGTCCCGGGGGGAGCCCCTGCTCCTGCCTGGCCTGCCACTCCAGTCAGTCCAACGGTATCTCATCCAGACCGTCCGGCTCAGACTTCGCGTGCTCCCCAACTAGCAGGACTGATGCTTTTGTCACTTTCACGCCTTCAGTGCTCAGCAAATCCTCGTCTGTGACAATAGACCAGAGGGAAGAGGTGCCCCTGACCAGATAAAACCCAGACAACCAGCTCCTGCTCCTCACACGCCTTTACAGCTTTAGAACCCAACACACACCATCAGGACTGAGGCAGCATGAAGACGCACCAGAGACCGTCAGCTTCAACTTGATCTTCGGCTCCGTGACGCGCAATGGCTCCACCAATAATAATAATAATAATTATAATAATAATAATAATAATAAGTTAAAATGGAACAAGGACATTTGATTTTTAGAGGACTGTGACAGTGAGAGAGCGGAAGGGGCTCCAGAACATTTAAATCTCCGTGATGGATGGGTTTTATCAATATTTATCTCTCTTTGCGCGTCCAAATCCACCTACATGTACTGTTAGTTAGGCGAGAATGATGCTTTCCATCTCTCTTTTTTTAACAAGGGGATTGTTAAAAACACACTGCGGCCGTCCCGTCTCATTATAACCAGCTCTCCACACCGGGACCCTCTCAAGGCGGCCCGGGCCCAAATGTGCAGATGCTAGTGAAATTAGTAAGTGATGTATATGTACGACCCGGTGAATTTTGAGTGTTTGAATTAATGATAATACCAGGAAGGGATCGCTGCTGCCAAAAGGTAACAAGGCGCCAGGGGAACGGATTACAGCCCGCACGGTTTGACGAGGAGGAGGGGGAAAGATACCCAGAAGATGGGAGAGAGAGAGAAAGAGAGAGAGAGGACAATCAAAACGAGAAAAAAATTCAATGCCATCAAACATTCTGTTTTCTCCCTCAGCGAGACCAGAGACACTTCTCCAATCTGATGAAAATGTGATTAATATATAGGCTTGTTTTAAAATAGATGTCTCGCTTTGCACTGCTGCCGAGGCACCGGTTTAGTGGCATTTCGTGGAGAAGACGACTCACAAGTGGCAAGGTTGTTTTGTTTTATATATACATATATAAATATATTACTATTGTTCTGGTTTTGTTTTTTGTTTTTGAGAGGAGGGTCTCGACATCTGATTTGCAATAAACTGTCAAAGAATCAGTGGAGCAACAGAGTGTTTCTTCTGTGGTTGAAATGGCCTGACCTGACAACAGCGTCGTGTTCTACGGGACCACATCATTTTATTTCGTTTCGCGCATCTCGTCGGCGCTGCTACTCATTTTCTTCTCAAGTGGTCAATGTCAAAACACCAACAGAATGTGGCCCCCGTCTCTCCTGATGGGGCCGCTAGATTGACCGTGACAGTTAAGTGGTCCCAAGGCTCGGTTAACGCCACTCATATTTTCCTCTACGACCACTTAATAGACAGGACGGAATTAGTTGTCTGAAGATATTGGAACTGAAACGAGATCGATGATTCAATGGCCCGCTCAACAATCAGCTATGGATCTAATTGGCCACATTTGCTGCGCACATTAATAGAGTTTTCTGCGCGTGAGGGGATGGGCGAGGTACTGTGGCCCGCGGAGGGACACAAACGCACGAATCACGTCTAAAACCGGGTTTGAAGATGTGAGGGAACACGCGGTATTGCAGTAAAAAGCTGTTTGAGGTGCATCTGGCAAAAACATAGGACTTAAAAAAAAATCGTACTCAACTTGCCACTTCAATCGAACAAGCGTGTTCTTATTGATTCATTTTCAATATACATAAATGTTCTAAGTTTTCAAGCATCAAAAGTAACGACAGAAACTCAGCACTGGCGAGCTGTCCATTCAATAATCATCAATTAGTGCAAAAACACAAAACAGTGCCTTCAAATTTCCATCCTTCTCTGATACTTTCCGAGGTAAAAGGTTATCAGACAGGACTGCACTCATACTCACTGCAACCCCCCCGCCAACACACACACACACACACACACACACACACACACACACACACACACACACACACACACACACAGCACTCGTGTTTGATTGATGGCCTTATTAACTGGAGTTCTTGTAAGTGTGACCGAGCTGATTAAAATGCATATGTTTGGAATAATACACCGTTTAAGCCGCCCGGGTCGGGGAGAAACCACTAGGCAGATTTATGTAAACTATCAGCCGGTGTCTTTAAGCCTGATAGGGACACGGGTCATGCAGGAAAATGACTTTGCTTTGTGCATAATAAAATCCTGGGCTGCCATAAAACAAAAGCTATACTGAATATTCAAAGAGGATCTTCAAAATCCTCCATAGCAGGGGTTTTAACAGCCTTGGAGGGAAGCTCGGAGCTGATTTTTAAATTGGTTTAGACACTGGCTGCAGTAGTATACCATCATCTTCGAAACCCGCGGCATTCTGTGCCAGAATGACACAATAAAGTGAGGTAAATTACAACCACGTTTACCAGGCGACGCATATGGATCTTCTCTCTCTATTCTCACTGCGTAAACTATGTGCCGAATCCTCGGTGGCCTCATCCAGCATCAGCGTGCCATTTATCGCCGGAAGATTGCGTCTGACTGCGCTTCAAGATATGATGGGCTCATAGATTGTGCACATAACAGCAATTACATCAGGCTTATAAGATCCTATTAGCGCGGATTGGCTCATGGCTCCCCAGCTCCCATCCAACACAAAGCGTTTCGATAGGGGCGGTGCTGTGCAGCTGGCCACCGGCATAGCTACCCCCCCCCCCCCCAAAAAAAAAAACCACCAAATGTATCTGCTGCTGCTGTTTAAATTGGATTACATCCTAATTTACAGGCCCTTGTCGTAACGCAAAGGGCTGGCGGAGGCGTGGACGGACCAATCACACCGTAATGATGATGAATGGGAGATTAATGCGCAGACAAGCAAGACAATTTAAGCCTTCATCTGTTTAAATAGGCTTCCAATATCATTTGGAAACGGAGGTCACGTTAAATCAATCGAGGGACGCGTGAAAGTCGTTGTCGCCCGCGTCTTTATCAACATTATTTACGGTGCACCGGAGACAGCAGCAGCAAAATGGCCCGGCTGCTTATATGTGAGACAAAATCAGTTGGATGCAATCAAGCAAGTAAAAAGAATAAATAAATATTTTTTTTTTAAAAGTTGCAATAAAATCCTGCCTGAATCAAGTAATGCCGAAGATATTTCTGAGAATTTTCGAACACGTTCCGCCTCAAATTAGACTTCTAGTCACATCTGAGGAGCCACACATCAACGAAACTCGGAGAATATGCAGTTTTAAAAGTTGAGTGAGGAAAAATGGGAAACAAACCAGTTCGGACATTAAATTTTTTTGAGAGGATATTTAAGACCACAGTAAAGTTCCACGCGTTACTTGAGGTGAATTAGTCTTTTGCAAGTTGGATGTGCGCTACATTTACGATTAAAAATGCCATTTCCGTACATGCGCCGTGTCGACCATGTTTATTTTCCATGTTTATTTGGGATATAGAACACTTTCACGTTTGGGCAACTTCCTCCAAACACCACAAGAAACAGGAAATTATCACTTCTTTTCGAATACGGTACAATTGGACTTTAAACGAAATATAAAACGACTGTAACGAATTGAACGCGCTTACCTGTGCAGGGATTGTCGCATTGTCCGAGGATGAACACCTTCACAAACGAAAACATAATTGCCAAACAGTCCAGTTGGCCTTTGACACGGAAATAAACTTTTCAACTAGTTTGCCGCCAAAACTAACCGGAAATCACAATTAAGTGGGTAGAGGGTTGTGTTAAATTTGTGTTTAAGTGTAAATTTGGGTTAACACAAATGTATTCTTTAAAAACACAGAGATATCATTAAATAGTCACGTAGTGACATTTGTCATGAAGAGTAATTAACATAATGATGCAAGGCCACAAAACAACCTATAAATTCGACAAAGAAAGCCCCCCCCCTCGTTATTAATATGGTATGTTCCTGGAGCTTTTAGCCAAGTGTGCCTGTTAATGTGTCTCTGCAGGTGAGCATAAACTGTCACTGTTGTATTCCTCACTAAACTTTAGCTTCTCAACACACTAGTATTTTAAAATTCCCAAATCTGGAGAGTTCTTCTGAGTTGGCCTCACCAGCAGGCCACAGCAGGAAATCGTAATTAACTTCATATAAATGTGTTGAATTCACTGTTGTTGTTGTTGTTGTTGGGTTTTGTTTTATCAGATTAGGCCCATAATTAACCATAGTTACTTAGTCTTGCTCATAAATATATAAAAATACTGCCAGTTAGTAGTTAAAGAATATTCATTATTATATTGAATTCGAAGCTTATAATTAATGGCAGTGGGATTTCATGACTCCAGAATATTATATTGTGTTATAATAAACCCTATTGTAATTTTTTTTTTTTTTACAGTACAAGGCTAATGTGGTTTAGATTTCCCTGAGATGTTAGAAGACATTTTATTTCAGCAGAATCTCTTTAAGTTGCAACAACACAACATTAATCCTCCCTCTACTTCTCAGTGTTGATGTCTTTGTTCACACATAAAAAATGAAACAATGTAATTAGATTTTTTTGTGATATATTCCAAATTATTATCTTCAGCATTCGTAAATGTGATCAGGAGAGGGAAGATATTTTGTGAAAATCACAGAGCAGAGGAAGATGCCTGCTGGGAATTCTAGGGGAAAGGACCCAGGATGATAAGTTGAGCAGACAACAAAACAACATAGTAAATATATCAGAGAAAACAGTTTGATTATGTATTGATTATTTTGAAATGAAAAAGGTTAGGACATTATTGTAAAACAGTGGTCTGGAGGTGAGGGGAGGTGAACCAGAACAGCCTCCTGGGAAGGTGATTTAGGTCTGAGTGATGTATGGAGGGAGGATGGGTCGCTCCCTGGTGATGAAGACCATGGGTGGGTGTGAAGAGGAGAAGAACGAACAACGCTGTCAAACGTTCTTGTGTTCTCTTATGAAATATTTTTGTATTTCATTCCACAACATTATAACGTGAAAACCTTACATGATATTTAAAAAAAAAAAGAAGTTCTCCTTTGGCTGAGCTAGATGCAACATTTCAGGTCAAAAAGTGTTCCCAGGTATCTATATTTCATCTTGCATGTTGTCGCTTGATTGGGATATAACAGGATCAACGTGGAAAAGACAACACTGTTCTCAGGAATCATTACGGCTTTGACATTGTTTGAACTTTTTGGTAAAGACCAGACAGCCGACATTAAGACGGGGGTGGGGGGGGGGGGGGGGGCATTCGCGTGATTGAGACTGTTTCAAATGGCGCTAAGTTCAGCAGCTATTTGTTCATTTAGTCCTGTGTCAAATTTCAGTGTTTGGTTTTTTTTTTTAATCATATTCATCCTCATTTTTTTTTTATTCAAGTTTTTTGCAAGCAAAAGTGTGAGCGTTTCACTCTCAGTAAAAGAGAATGCGATTTCTTCAGTCTAACAGTCATTCAAAGAATCTCAGATTTAAAACTACCCCCAAAAATGTGGTTTGGATCAGATTTGCAGAAATCTGATTTCATTTGCATGGTGTTTAGCTGAGTCGGTCAATCTGGATATGCCAAAAATCTGATTTGGATTAGAAGTCTGAGCAAGGGTTTAGTCTTTTGGCGAAGAAAATGCATATTTGGGTCACCTTTTAGTTATTTGTTTATTTAGTTTCTTTTTATTTCATTTGCATAAGGATAGTTGACCAGTGAGTTTATTCATCCAAAATGAATCCTCATACCAACACAAAATTACTTTGACACTATTACTCTCACAAATTACAAACAATTACTTTTAGATCTTTTTAGCAATAGGCGAGCCGAAATTGTGAGCATCTCGGTCATCGCCGTCATCATTGTCTTCTGGAATCCCCCAAAGTATTGAGTGCTGACAGCTGCTGGTAGCCGCGATGACCAGCTGGCTGTTAGCTCGGTATCCTGAGGTGTTCAGGTGACTTCTATCAATCCAGAACAAAGCCCCACAAAAGATGTGCAGGAAAATAATAGCTGCTGTGGCCGAAGCGGGAATCACAAACTGAGCTAGCAGAGTTTCTCTCCTGATCTACACAAGCGCACGATCGCGATCACCCCCTCGTCCAAAAACACCAGTAGACGTGGAGGCTCCCTGCAGATGAATGCGGCCCAGGTTTTTGTTTCACAAGCTTCCAAGTTCAGATATAAAAGTAATGATGTCAGCATGCACACAGGTCAATCCGGATCAATGAAGCCGCAAGCTTTTCTTTTGTATGCATTTTTAATATTGCTCGAAGTCCAAGTAACGTGCAACAAAGTCTGGTTGCTCTGTCACCAAGTTCCTCCCCAGAAGTCTCACTCAGTGCTGAGATGATGATGATAAACATATTAAGCTTCGTTTGATTATTCAGCCGCTTTCCTCATGAGACCTTTTGTGTTTTGTGGAACCGCTAACAGAGCACACCACATCGTGCGATATTGTTTAAAATGATTTAATAAGCACTTTGTTTTACGACAGAGTGTTATTATTTTACGACCCTCTCTGCAGCCAATGGCTTTGCAGATCGGTCCAATTCTCTCCACACCTCATTTTATTTTACTGCACGCCGGCTGCTTTACTGCTCAGCAACGGCGGTGGCTGAAGGCGACAGGAAAAGTTGTGCCCCCTGTTTCCCAGAGAATCGGAGTAAGAAGACATCTATTCCCATAGTCTTGCCTCTGCGTCACAAAATGTACCACATTTACATCTTTTGCCATGATTAGCTCAGACGTTAGCGTGTCACTTGTGTCTATTAACTTAGTTTATATGCGTGCACGGGTGTAGAGCAGCTCTTTACTGAAGTGATGTATCCCTATCATGCCCCCATCCCATGACAGTCCCACCCACCCACTGGTCCTCTCCTGTGGTTGTCTGGGCTTCTTCCTCCATCCTCCATCTCCTAGCGCCCCTCCCCCTCTGACACTCGCTAACCTCATGCTCCATTCTGCTCTGGAAACTGCTGACTAGCTGACCTCTGACTGCACCTTACCAGTGGCTCTAGTTTTCTGATATTAAAGGAACACGCCAACTTTTGGGGAAATACGATTGTTTGGTGTCCTTTGTGGAGCCAGACGTGAAAATAGAAACCATTCTCTGCTCTGTGCATGCATTAGGGAGCTACAGATCAAATGACTGCTCGTTAGCTTCGCACAATGAATGGTAGTGGATGGGAAGTGTTAGTATTCCTCTGTTGCAAGTCATCAAATAAATAAGGTTCAGTGTCTTGGTTTGTTCAGGAGTAACGCTCCTCTCTTTCAAAGTTTGCCATGATTAATAGTAGAAGTTGCTCCTTTTACCGTCCAAAAATACAACGCTGCATTGGAGGTGCTGTGTCAAATCACTGCACCTGGTCATTAAAGCATTTTAAACTGTGTATCTGATTGCAAAATTAAAATGTTTCATCTTTTTAAATTCCGTATTAAATGTTAAACACACGTAAGTGCGACTGCGGGAAAAATGTTTTGATGACAAGTGTGTTAGATGACTTTCCATTAAGATTTGCTAACAATCCTCAACTGCGACTGTTTGCTGCGCTAAGCTAACTAGCAGTGAGCTGGTCTCTGTGGATGTCTAGCGTACGCACAGAGGAGAGAAGGCTACCTGTCTTCAAGTCTGGCAATCGGAAGGGTGGCAGATTAGCTTATGTGTCCTTTAATTGTCTGAACTGAACAGTCAAAGCTTTCATTTGTAGAGTGCTCATATCTTAGAGGAGAGTCGAGACCTGACCCCCTAATAAAGAAGTGGGGCAAACCACCAGGCAAATGTTTATGGAAATACTTCCAACAGGAACAGTTGATTTTACACATGTGCATTAGGATACGCGGTCCTACCATACAGGTCAGTGTGTGTGTGTGTGTGTGTGTGTGTGTGTGTGTGTGTGTGTGTGTGTGCGCGTGGCAAGTGAAGTTGGGGAGGTAAGGCTACACCATGGGAAAGGGAGCTGAGGAGATAGTGGTACCAGATAGTGAGGGCATCAGAGATGATGTGCTTAGTGGCTTAATGGATGATTTGAAAGAACACTCACACTGTTCGGCTGCAAGCAGACCTCCCTAAAACTATAAAACCCACAGTGATTGACAAGGTAGAGGTGGGGTCAGCTGCGAGTGTGTGTGTGTGTGTGTGTGTGTGTGTGTGTGTGTGTGTACCTGCAATACTCATGATGTCATGATAGACAGTAAACCGTTGGGATTTGCCTCAATCTCCATAACCTGAATCATTTAACATTTAGGGTGAACAATTGAAACATTCCCTGTAAAACTGCCAAATAGAACATAAATGAAGTCCTTTAAACAGCCCCCCCCCCCTCAAAAAAAACACACACATTCGGATCAAATTTTATCGTATTTAAGTTAAAGTGGAGAGAAGCAAATATCATGTTTATTGTGTTACACGTATTAAAGAGTCATTTTTCTTCTCGTCTGGATGGAGTCTGAAGTAGGTCCATTTAAATAAACCTCCTGTGTCAAAATTCATTCAAATGTTTGTGCATTTTACTGTTAGCAATGACATGAATTACAAATATTTGTAACTTTGGTAAGAATTTTTCCTGTTTCCATTCACAGGACAGTGTTTCTCTGCTGAGTAGCAGTATGGAGGTCACCACCTGAGGAGGAAATTAATTTAAATCTCTGCTTTTGGAACTGAATAATTTATTTTTTTTAATTAGATGATAAATTGCCTAGTTTTTATATATACAGCATCATTTATAGCAATTATTGTTACTGTAGATATGTGACTCCAGCATGTATAAATTATCATCAGTATCGTTTATGGCACCTGCTCCAGCAAACAGGAAGTGATGCACTTAGTTTGAAGCTGCCAGCCCATCACTCACCTGATTTACGTTGAAGCTAAATTCAGAACAAAACATTGCAGTCATAGAAGTTTATACCAGCAAAATATGCACAGGGTGAATAATGAAAGCGTTTATTCTGTTTAGGTGTAGCTGAGTACAATCGCGTCTAACTGTTTGATGCATTTTCTTTCCCTTTGAAACATGAAAGCAGTAAATGAACGGGTGTGAATGGGCGGCGAGACAGTTTAATAAGATAGACAAAGTGACGCTGACCTGTGGCGTCTTCCTGCACTGACTCACAGAGCAGGAACCCAGATTTGGGGGGGGGGGGGGGGGGTGCATAATAAGGGTCTTGTTTTGATCAGCTGAAAAGAAGAAGGAAAGATGAATCCTTGTTTTACTCATCTTTTGTGTCTTACCTGTCTGCCGCATCTATGTAGGGACAAATTCAATATTAAAAACCAGCAAGAGAAGAGGGGGAGTGACGCTGAGCAGGATGCATGAGGGCTCCAGAGATCAAGAGAAAGGAAGGAGGATATGGTTTATGGTGATGCTCTGTTTGTGACGGCTGTCTGCTGCATGAAAACAGGGCCTCTTTAACTCCTCGTGGGTTAATGGAACTTTTATGAGTTTGTCCTGCAATCATGTAACCCCTGGCGTCTCCTTTCCTCTCAGTCTCTCTCGCTTTTTTTCTCTTTTCTGTTCTCCATATCGTGGGGCAGATCAGAGGTGAGCCGCTCCTGTCTTTCTGTAAACACTGCTCTCTCTGCCCTGGGTTTACGAGGACAAGACCAGTTAGGCGGAGGTCTGAGATGGTGGCTGTGTCTCTGGCAGTTTACATTGAGTAAAGACGTGTTTAGGCAGCAGTCAGTACAGGCAGGAGGGGAGCAGGGGCAGTGCCAGGGGTCTCCTTTGTCCTTATTGGTTTCACTTTCTTACGAGTGACAAAAAGTGCTAAACTAAAGAAAAAAAAGTAAAAGCTTATTGGTTCTATTCGTGCAACCACATAAACAACCCCAGACACCAAGACTTCATGACACGGCTTGTCAAAAGCCCATAGCGACAACCTCGCCCATCACCAGAATAGAATGTCTGGACGTAGAAGGTGCAGGAGGAGGAGGAGGAGAAGGAGGAGGGTGTTGGGGGGGGGGGCT